>NW_012028682.1:287003-289184 GCF_000956235.1 Wasmannia auropunctata | reverse complement strand
TGAGAGAGAGAGAGAGAGAACACACAACATATATAGGAGTCGTATAACTATACGACGTCTCTTTCATCTATTTATATGACCATATACACTCCTCGTACTCTCTTTCCTTCCTCCCTCCCTCCCTCTCTCGCTCGCTCCTCTTTCGTTCTTCCACTACTTTCGTTCCCCTTCGTCCCATCTTTCTCCTTGCCCCTTCTTTGGCATGCATTAATTCCTTCCCCACCAAACTTCCCTCCGATATCGGCTCCTTTTCTTTTTCCCTCGTCCCTTCGTTCGCTACTTACATCCCACATATATATTCTCGTTCTCACTCTTGCCCCTTTTCCCTTCGAGAGAACATCTTTCTCTTTCTCCTCCACCTTTTCTGTCTCTTCCTTCGCTCCGTAACGACATTCACGAACACGAGCTAATCGAGCCTCAAGCTGACTCAAGTCGGTGATTCTTTTTCTTTCTTACTATCTATCTCTATCTGTTTTATTTCCTAACTCACTCACTCCTGCCTCTGCTCTCCTCATACTCTTACATACATGCGGAATGCGCCGCCAGGAATTCTCCCTCACAATGGATTTATTGTGTTAGTGAGAGCGGCTCGAGCGCGCGCGTTTCCCTGGCACGCTCTCGCGAGAGTGAGAGCGGACGGACATACCAACGAACGAGAACGAGTGAGTGAAGCGGACGGCTTGGAGAACGCGCGTGTAGTTGTGTGTGTGTGTGTGTGTGCGCGCGTGCGTGCGCGCGGGCGCGAAAAAGAGGGAGAGAGAAAGAGAGAGACCTGACTCCGAGAGCGCTGTACGACCGCCGCCGACTCGAGCAAGTCAAGATGGAGCTGCTAGACGCGTCAGAATCGCGCGAGTTCCACGGATCCTCCGGCGCTGCGTTCCTCCGCAGATCTCAGCCTCGTTAGCCTCGACCATCAGCCGTTCCGTGATAATCTATGTCTCTTGACGGAACAACGCTGTGTAACTTTCGGACGATAACTATCACTCTCTTCGACGATCTTAGTTTTTCTCTCCGCTATCTTTACACCAAAATTTACAGTGCCGTGCTCCTCGGAAGTGCGTATGCATAGTGCCGATTATGGTTTCGTGCGTTCGTAGGTACGTTTTCCGCGTAACGATAATTGCAATGTAATTTCAGTTAACAACCTTTTTTTAATCTTTTTCTCTTCCTTTCACTGTCACTCTCTGGGTCTATATTTGTTTATCTTATGAGTCTCGTCGTAGCGAAATTTTTGGTATCGCGCTCTTTTGAAATTTCGTCAATGCGTTTTATGATGCTCGCTCTTCGTATAACGTGATGGTATTACGCGATATTACGCTTGCATATAACGTGTAATGCTTTTCTCTCTATTTCTGTCTTTCTTTCTTCGCTACTTTCTCTTCTCTTTTTCGACTTTTCTCTTTCTTTTTACCTTCATAATGAGATTACGCTTCTTTACAGTGCATCTTCGCGGCCTTAGACACAGCCTGTAACGGTTTTCCTCAGTGTCGACGATTACGCTCTCTCTCTCTCTCTCTCTCTCTCTCTCTCTTTCTCTCTCTCTCTCTCTCTCTTTGTCTCTGTCGGGCGCGTACTCGTTCTTATGTGTGGGTGGATATGTGTACGAGTGCAATAACGCCTTTGCACGGTGCGATTGATCACGCTGCAGCGAAATCGTCATCGCCACTTGAATGGAAAGTGCACTCTCGGTGCGCCGGACGCGATTGTGAGACGAAATAGTGATGATCTTTTACCGCCGCTGTGGACGGATTTACCGATCTGGGATTGTCGTCGATTTGCTCAGTGATCCTTGACGCTATCCGAATGAGAGTAAGTTGTCGACACTTGGCTATTTTACCACGAAGCACTTTGACTTAAGTCACGTATATCTTCCGCACAAAATCCCGCTGATCATCGACCTTCCTCTATACAAAATAGTCGACAAGATGATGACATCTTTGTGCTACGTACAATTATGTATGTTATCTTTGATAATAATTCTCTCGGTGGCCCAGGTATTGAAAAGGTTTCTCTGTTACTCTTTGTAATGTTACAAGATGTTAAAAATACACTGTTATACGGCTTCGTTCGGCATGATTTAAGTATATATAATCTCAGTTTATATATATATATATATATATATATATATATATATGTTCTTCCGTTTTCTATTTCTTCACACACACACACACACACACACAC
>NW_012028682.1:226187-286983 GCF_000956235.1 Wasmannia auropunctata | reverse complement strand
TCTCTCTCTCTCTCTCTCTCTCTCTCTTTTGAGTTATCTCCGTCAAAGATATAATTGTAACTGTATAATAGAGCAGCGCTGATGAAATCGTCTTATTAATCGTCTTTGTTCGCTGTTTTCTTGATGGTGATCTCGATCGAATTGAAGAATTGGAAGAATTGGAAAAATGTTCCTTCGGGGTTCGCGAAAATATCCCGTCGTGATGGTGTTATTCGCGTACCCAAATCGAACCGTGCCACCTCGATAGTCGAATCCACGGGTGTATTTTCGTCCGATGGCCGACAGAAAGTTCAAAGTTGAATCACTTGCGATCGACGATAAGATTATGACGCCGCACGCGCGCGCATGTATAGTATACATCTATACGCGCGCGTGGCTCACTCTTCCGTTCTTCCTCTTCTTCTTCTCCAACCAAAGGAACGATCGAATATTCATAGTCGGGTCCATAGATTTGCCTGATCAGATTTATCAGACACTGCAGGTTTAATATTTTACTGGACTTTACCGGACGGCTACTTATTGCCCAAATACGTATTTAATGTTTTGTGTGAAAAGATATAAGGTCTAGATAGATTACTTGCAGTAA
Source organism: Wasmannia auropunctata (assembly GCF_000956235.1). Lineage (NCBI taxonomy): Eukaryota > Metazoa > Arthropoda > Insecta > Hymenoptera > Formicidae > Wasmannia > Wasmannia auropunctata. The sequence goes on along the minus strand of NW_012028682.1, from coordinate 286,397 downwards.
ATAAAAAGAAACTAACGATGACTCAAGTTTTTGGGTGAATGATAATCTTTAAAATAGACAAGCAATCCTAACTAAAATTGGCTTGCTCAGAAATTCTTCAAAGAAATGTATAAAATGACAACTCATACTAGAGTACAAATTTGAGATATTATTTTCAATTCTCGTTTATTGTAATAGATTTCTTGTGAAATATATTCTGCCATGATACGTAAGAGACATATTCTAATTATGTGTATGGCGTGTAAAGAGATGAAGTGTCGCTGCAGATTTGATATCGTTGATTTTAAATTCGCGGAAAAGAAGAGAGATATACGATGACGTCGTAATAAAGATGGCGATCGTTTTGCGCGCGCCTCACGCGTGAACGTTTATCGGTTATTACGCGTATACCAATACAGATTTATGTTTATGACTGAAGTTGCGTTATCTGCTCTAATTGTTAAACGGTAAGCCGGCCGTTGTGTAATTCAAGCGAGCCGATCGCGCACGATCTACGATTTGGAGCTGTGCGACACGATCGCGAATATTGGCGTGCCAATATTGGAACACATGGTATCGCGTAAGAAGCGTGTGCCGCTTTCCGATAGCGAATAATCTCGCAGCGTAGAATAATTTCACATGGATTTAATTGTGTATAGGATATATTGTCTTGTGAGATGCAATCTTTTTACGCCCAATCCAAGCGCAACCTTATCGAATCTTAATTCTGAATATAAACTTCTGCAGGAAAGTTATGCGGAATCCTTCGTTAAATTCAATTTTCATTAGTGAGAAAATTGACATATCCCCGTATTTGCTGTATAAATTCTGCAATGACGCATGAGAGATAATCAATAAATTTCCTACCTGAGTTTAATCGCGTCAATTTATACGTTACCGAAAGCTGAAATAATGAAAAGTTAAAAATACGAATCGTATAAAATTATTTCGCGTTTTATGTCAATTTAGACGAATTACTCCGTTTGTCAGCGGACAGTCGCGCGTTTTGATCAGTGAAATAATCTGTGTCTCGTGTAATAATACATTAGAAAAACGTGGAATTAATTCTTTCTTTTTATAGAGCTTTTATATAATTTGCAAATTTATGAGACTACGTCGCGCTTTGAAACGGGAAGCAGTTCGGCGATTCCGATGATCCACAAAAAAATGTGCGATTTTTGCATAGTACAGGTTACGATGACAGACGCTTTTTGTTCTTTTTCAATGATTTTTCAAGGCGTGAATCCATGTTTATTATTTCATTGCGTTATCACGCGTCTATCCACGATCTAGAATATGTCTGTTTCGTGCTCAGTATCTTGGCATGTTTGGGACAGAAAAGTCTTGATACTGGAAATGCGCCTCTTTGGAACGTCATAAATTGTCTGAAAGCTATTTTTTAAAGTTTATTATTTATTGCCAGCACTTCTGTTACAATGCCAATAGATTGCTACGAAACTCTCATTTTATACGGGAATCGCTTTACGATAAACGTAAGAGTTTTTTTTTTATCATTTTGGTAAATTTATTTCTTTTCGTTTCTTTTCCTTTAAAAGATAGAACTCTTTTTGAAATTATCAATGTCTAAGGAAACTCCTGCAGAGTCTCAGTTTGTTCTAAGACATTTCCTTTAATGAATTCCAGAATATTTATTCACTTGTCAACCATTCTAGAACTCTATTAAAAGTAAAAACATAATTCTCATTGTCAGTAGTCCACGAAATTATGAGATACATCAGCTTCATACAAAAAACTTTACACAAACGATTCCCTTTCCTCTTTCTCTTCTATTTTTCGCTACCTCATCTCGTTTCTATGCAGAATAAATCGTGGTTTACAAAGGTATTTACGTATATGATAATCGTTATCGGTTCTCGCTGCGCGCCGTTATCAGCACGGGTAAACGTAACGAGCGCGTGTTATTTCTTCCGGAGAGTAAATCCTGAATACGTATTACTAATCGATTACATTCGATTAATACTGTCGAAAATAATGATTAGTGTGTTTGTACGAGTGGCGAGATTAATAGTAATCAGGAAGATCCGAGATTTGCGTTCGAGATTTCGGCGCTCGTTGACATCGTGAATTAGCACTTACGTAGCTAATTTACGATGTTAATTAGTTTTTTTTTCGTTACCAATGTGACAGACACACGGACTCGATCTTCTTCGGAATCCTTGAATCTTCTTGCGCTAGGAAGTTTGTCGGCACGCGTTGTGTACAAATAAAACGTCGTGTTATTATTTATATGTACATGTACGTTTTTTATATATAAATAATGCCAGAATAAGATAATGGAATATCGAGAGTGTTTCGTTACATTCGTCTTATATAACTACACGACTGGTATACACGGCTCAATAATCGTATAAAAAAACGATTAACTGTCACGATGTCACAAGCATTTTCGATAAATGTAACAGAACAAACCTTACATTTTTGTATCGTACTTAATGTAAAGTTACACTTTGTTTCGTAATTAGCTAATCATTAAGTTTAAAATGACGGAATCGACTACTTGCGTCTTTAAATTTATTCTAAATTTTTAATTCATAATTTTCTTTGCACTTACATTGTATAGGCAAATAACATGTTTAACACACGTGCAGTTTATGCTAGGTAAATCTATTTTCTTTTGTTGCACTTTCACTTTTGTTTGCTCTATCCTCATATTTTTCCAGTTTCTAGATATACAGTATCACCCTTATAAGCCCTCTTAACAATATTTTTTCTGAAAATCTTTTAACTTGAAAGTTATTTGCTTATTAGTAAATAGATAAATACTATTGCTGAAAATCTAAAATAGATAAAGATAAAGTCATTGCCGTACTTGAAAAAAACAAATTTTTTAGATGAATAAATTTATTATGGTATATTTAATTTTAATCACGTTGAAAGCCCTCATAAATGTGACGGAAACAAGTAGACATTCAGAGTTGATCTTCTTATGACAGTTCTAAATTGAACACTTTGAGATTTTTTATTTCCTCTTTATTTTACCTTGGAAAAGAAAAGCAATCTTGCATACGACATTCCGTGTAGTTTTCATATTATAGTCTAACTTGGCGACATTATAATAAATATTGACATGCGTACATTCTCTTTCTTCGCCCATTTTTTTCCTTCTTTTCTTTGTACAATCGACGTGCACGCGTGCACACACGTTGATCGCGATGTTGCGTACGATACAGAGTTATGTGCATGTTGCATACGTGTTGTGACACACGTGGTCACGCGGTGTAAAACCTCGAGGATTAGCCCACGGAACTAAGGATAGTTTGGAGTGCATATCTAGAAGGATCCATTCGAAAAAACGATTATGATACACTTTTTGTATGAAAATAATTTTTCATTAATACAATTATTTTTTACATCAATATTCTTCCTATAGCTATATTTACTATGAACACTCAACATTAGAATTAGAAACTATTTTTTCTTATAGTATATATTTGGTATTATAATATTTTTTAAACCACAATTTCATGATACATAGTTGAGGTTTTCTTTAAATATTTGAAATGTTAATACTATTTCTTTGAATGTTAAGGATAAAATTATAATCAGGGTTAGCGCAAAACGGGGCGTACTCGAAATCGTTTAATTATTTGTTTAACATTATTCCACATTCTTGACACACTTTTGGCAATTGCAAATTTTTTTTTTTTTAAGAATCGGATACCAGAAAAACTCTTCTTTTTTTCTTTCTTTTGCGACTTAGAGCTACGCTTCGAACGATTCAAGCGTTTACTGTTGGGTGCATCCGCGGTTGCACAAGCGTGTGAACTTTATTTCTTCATAGCGCGTCATTATTCCGGGCGCTAAACTTGCGTCCAATGTGTTTCGTTGTTTTGAAATCCGTTTCACGCGATCTTGCATGCACTACCGTGCATACACATATGTTTGCGCGCGTGCGCTTCTCTGTGCAACACGATAAATCTCGTAAAGATATTAGGACAGCGCTATTATTCGTCTTCGAGAACGATCTTGCAATATGTCTAAAAGTTCCCTCGTTTTTTCGGTAATTCCCTCGTAATTTTAACGAAAATTTATCCACTGAGATGGCTACGAATAAAAGGAAATAAATTTTTTTATAGAGACATGTAATAGGGAATTACGCCTATTTTAATGTTCGTCGAATTGAAATTCTGATCTATTTTTCATCATATATTTTACGAATTTGCCAAGAAGGTAGAAGTATTCGATATTAAAATTATTTTTTTTAATTATAATTTGCGGTATATCAGTCGTAATTTGATGTTTGAAAAGTATATTTCGACGGTCATCCGGTGTGCGACGCATCAGAGAAACGCACAGTTGTGTGCAGTGTATATGTGATACACGACCAATATGTAACATTCGAGGCGCATTCGGGGAACACGCTGTCAGTGCTGTCGCGTCATTCTATCTTTATCATTTATTAGACATGAAACAAGGATAGAATAACGCAATAGCGTGCTCTCCGAACGCGCCTTCAGTCGACGTTTTGTGTCCTCTCTTTCACACACACACACACACACACACACACTCTCTCTCTCTCTCTCTCTCTCTCTCTCCGCTATGGAATATGACGCTATATATAAGCGAGCGTGTGATGGTACTATTAGGCATCGGTCAATCTGTTTATGGAGAGATTCGCGTGTATCTCGATTGCGATTTGTGTGCTGTAAAACAGCCCTTAAGAGCCTCCGCTTTTATGTTACATAAACGTGTGTGAATAATTTGCGGCCACCTCGTGCAGCGGCTCGAGTGCACTCTCCCCTTCCGAGTAATGACTATTATCACTGGGAGACGGTCGCTTTCGTTTTCAGCCACTGCCGAGATCGGCAATGAATGGCGTGCACGTGCGATTTGTAATCGCCAGTATTAAATCGTTGTCAAAGTTTAGTTGCGCTCGATTCCAGTTTCAAGGTTTTGGAATTCTTATCCACGGTCCTTTTCTTTCTTTATACATAAAGACTCGATTAACCTGCAGCAGATGTCATAAACTAAACTTCTGATTCTACAAAGTTCATATCGATTCCATTTGCAAGTTTATTAAAGATTTATGTGGCAAGAACTTTGGTCATATATGAACATTTTATTTAAAACCTTGCTTTCTTTTTTGTTTGTATATTACTATACTGATAGTAATTATTCATTTATACCACAGGCTTAAAAAATTCCATGAGACGTGAATTGTAAAGTGACTTTAACGATTTAATACTTGCTATACTCGAGTCTCACATCTTACTTCTTTGTCTCGATACGTAAAGATTTATGTGATGTACAATACAAATGCATGTGTACACATACGTACACACGTGGCACACACGAGAATACAATGTGTGAATCGTGTGTACACGTATAACGATGGAACGTTAAAGGGCAATGTCACGCCGTAATGAGCCTGGAAATTCATCGATGCCTCGCTCAAATCGTTATAAATGTCACTTAATGCGTCGAACACATCACTTTCCCTGTCGCGTCACCCCGTCAAAGTGCTCTTATTCTGCGGGGAAAGTATAAAATGTGTATGGAAGAAGAGAGTATATACCAGTAATGGTACGTAACTTGACTCTTTAAGAAATTTAATAATTGCGATTTAAGATATAGGATTGCAAACAGCAGGTGTCTCTTTACACCTTCTACTTTTAATGTGTAGACTTTAGGCAATCTGCAATTTTTAATGTGCTTTTATAATTTTTATAGACCTTGTCGTTTTCCAAAATTCGCAATAACTATGTGCCGAAAAGCCAAATTTATACTAATTGAAAAGTATACTCCTCATGTCTTCGTAATTTACTTCGGAAATTAAATTATTTATTAATTAAATTGAGTAGATTGTTGGAGTTGCATTCAGCGAATTAAATTTCTAAATTTAAAATTAAGAAGAAACGCAATGTAAAATCATGTAGATGTCGTAGGTGAATTTGTGTGTTGTTTTTGATCGTTGCATTCCTTTTGGCTTGTCCTATGCGCGCAGATAAAGCGACGAGAAATCTTGCCAGTAATTGAATATGAGACGGCGTTGTGCGTGTCACGGGGAACGGTGTCTGTAATTTTTCTAACGAGACGTGCATTGCGGCGATACCATTATCTATGGTACACGCCGGAAGTCGCGCCGTATTTATGTAGGCGCGAGCGTTGTTCGCGCATGGCGGCAACGGCGTACGGCGCACGGGCGATCGTACGAAAACTCGCCGACGCGACGGAACAAACTACTATTATGCATATGGTGCGCGTCGCCGCAAAGTTGCGGCTTGATTCACGGAATCGTACGTGCGCTGCAGCATTTCGCGTTCTCATCGCACATTTACCCGCTGAACATATCCAATTCCATATCGTTCTCGCGCATGATAGATAGGTATACTTATAAATGTACATATTTGTAAGACAACACTTCTATACCGCGGGTTAAAATTCTAAAAATTATATAGCGATCGATTTATATATACACTTAATCAACACGTTTAATGCAATATTTTTATCTCAGATAAAATCGCATCTGATATTAAAACTGTGTCTGCGTCATGAAAATAAATATGCTGTAGAAGATATATATACGGTCATTTAAAATGAGCGTAATTTTAATTGAGATGCGCGATCCATTTTGTTCACTATGTTATAATTAATTTGATAATAAGGATATTTGTATATGTTCACATTAATTATTATTTTTATATTTGACATTATGCTTCCTGCCTATACAGGGCGCGTAATACTAGAAATTAATTCTAACAATTTCTAATAAATTTTCATGATACATTTGGGATGTAAAAGGGACACGTCGCTAGACATAGATTGTTGTACATAAAATGGACGACGCTATGAAAAATAAATTATTAATATTTTTGACATTGTAAAATGTTACGAAAAATACAAAGCCACGTTGTGATAATGTTAAAGTTGAATTGACTTGTTTAGATAAAAAAGTATATGTGATCATATAATATTGAAGCTATCGAAAACGTAATCCTTTAATAAATCTAATTTTATAATAAAAAGTATATGTAGATTGTAGACACAAATTTCGGAACGTATTTCGGAATATATTTAAAAAATATACAAATAAGTTTTACGTTGATTAAATTTAAAGTGAAAATTTCTAAAGCAGTATTAATTTTACGATTTGTCAAGATTAATTTATCAAGGTTAAATAGTTTTCAAGATAACTTATTATAAGATATAAAATATTAAGAAATTATGAAAAAAGAAACAATATTTTTAGCCGAACAAAATTTGTTAGCAAAAAACCTGACTTCAAATTCAAATTTTAATACGATCAGATAGCCTCTTTGAGTTGTCAAGGCGAAATTTAATAAGGTTCCTATTAAGGATTTAGCATTTTTCTTTCTTAAGACGTTGCAGGTATAAAATCTGTCGAAACGACACAATGACAGTACTCGAATGTTAAAATGGGAATTCTTACGGGAAGTGTATGGGTCGCAAAATCTGCCCTTCTACCTGGCCATCTAGTAATATTGTAGAAATACCACGTCAAACACCAGCGCCGGCAGGTGTCTGATTTACGCTTCTGGCCAAGAACCGTATCGTTGGAGCTTCTAATAGTCGGATTCATATTCCGTTATTACGGGGTGTTTTCTTAACACAAAGTACATTCCATTTCATTGAGTAGGTGGGAGAAAAAATTAAAGCACACGTTACAATTTGCCAAAAATTTCCATCAAGAGAAAAGAAAGTTTTCTTAAAATCCCCATTCACGATGATCAATAGAATCGTTGGTGATACTACTGTCGTTGATTATTTCTTTTTCTACAATGTACTCTGCCAACTGACACTGTCCCAATATCTTTTTTTCTTCCTCCTTTCGTGTTCTCCATTCGGTGTTTCTTAAAACGAAAAAAAAAATCAATGTCTTGGTGACAAAACAATTTAGGGAATAATGCATATTTTTATCGAATAACATTTATATAACGACATAGTAGTCTTCTCTAGGTTATATCTTTAAACAAATAGTTTAGTATAAGCGGCGCAAAAAATAAAATTTCCGAGCGATGAGACATTTTCTCGAACTTTGGTTAAGGCCTCTCTATTTCTTTCATGTTTGATCTATATGAAAGAACGCCGCGTTAGTTTCATTCTTTTCAAATGTCTATTGTATTTTTGTTAGAAATATTATATAGAATTCTGTAACGTAAAACTCCCATTATAATCTTGTGCTGCTTTTGTTATACGATGATATTTTCGGCGGCGACAAACTTATGAGGAAGTCACGCTAAAGTTATAATAGTAAAAAAGTTTTATCAATTTATGAGTGATTAGCAAATTGTTTTAATCTATTGCTGTAATTTTGATATTTTTATAGATGGGCACTGTCATATGCTGTTACACATTGTGTTAATTATTTTATTATGTTTCTTGGTAACATACAAAATTTAAGTTATATATTGTGAATTAATATCGATATTATGAAATGTGACCAGGTTAATAATAACTATACGAAATATGAGATATATATATATATATATAACAACTCCGTTACGAGATGTGAAATATTAAATTAATCTTGCAATGTATACAGTGCAAAATATAAAATTTACGATAAATACTATGGAAAATACAGAATTTTAAACGAATTCTGACTATATTGTAAGATATAAAAAATATATAATTAAAAATTGCATTATAAGACGTGAAATATAAAATGTATGGCAATTAATATATGATACAACAAAAGCTGTAAAGATTGCAATATGCAGTGAGATGCTTGTCAAACTCGGCAGGTTTCTCATCCACATTTTTATCGCCCATAAATTAAAAGACGCGTGTTATCATTTCGCGACTTCTTGTCAAGTTTCTCGAAGTTAGACATTCGTAGTGCACAAATCAAAAGACACGACCGTGTCTTTTGATTTGTGCGCTAAAGAGTATATCCTTATAGTATACCTGCAAGCGTCTGCACCCGCGGAGCAACTCGTTCTCGCGAAGAAAGGGTGCCTGGGTAGCGGGAGAAGATGTGGGAAGGGGATAGCAGGAACGAACGAGCGGACACGATACACAATGGCAGATTCTCTCTCTTGGGTATAGGCGGGTGAGTCGGGGACGAGTCGTGAGTCAGACCCAAGGGAGGGAGCAGTAAACTTGATGCATTTTCTCTCTTAGTCCCTTATTTATACTATCGAGTGGACACGAAAGGAGGAAGAAAAGAAGAGAGAGGGGAGGTAGGAGAGAGGGGGGGGGGAGAAAGAGAAAGAGACATTCAGTTAATATACAATATTTAAAAATTGAAATGTTGCTTTTTGAACTAATAATATATACCTTATATTTCTAATATAAAAGCTAGCCGAAAAACACTTAATCACCCTCGATCAGAATTTTATAGATTATAGATCATATGTTATAATTCTGCTTCTTTGTAAATGTTTGCGCGCGATCTCCTGAATCGCAAAATCATAATTCTTGAAAAGATAGATTATTACGATCTTCTTCAATTCTTTATAAATATAGGTATACTTATAAATTAATAATTGAGAAATCTTCCTATTTTAATAAATATTTTCTCTTATTTTTATAATTATCTCTTTTTCCTAAATAAATAAAAATCATTAATTAGTGACAAAGAAAATTTTCCAACTGATTCTTTTGCTAGAATTCTTTAATGTCCCATGTATGAAGTATCTGAATTGCCGACATTTAACGTATGATCGAGTTATCGAATTTGTTGATAATAAAGTTTGAAGATGCTCGGCCTCGAATTTTACAAGTACTTAATATTTACCTAGTAATCGAGCAGAATGTAGTAATCGAAATCGTAGTTACGCGTGATTTCCGATTGATGATCGTGGCGCGGGAAGGACCTTGTCTCACTTCATCTCGGATCTTTCTACACTTCTTATCATTTATCTCGTCGCGCGTTCTTTTGTCTTATTCATGATTATCGGCTCCATATCAAATTCTTACTACCCATTCGCGTTCGACTTATGTCGTTCATTTAATCTACCATATTGGTCATTCATTCGTTTATATTACGATGAAATCACTGCGGCTGTTCTTTTCTCTTTCACTGCAATATTGAAAAACTCGCATATTTCAAAGATATAATTACTTTATTTAATTTTTTTACGTTTTCGTTATTCGTATCTTTTTCAGTTTTTTCCTGCGCATATATTTCCTTGAATTTCTCTTCTTTCAACAATGACGAAGATCATATAATGCGCTTATACCTGTTCGAACTTGTTCAAGGCCAATAGTTCAAAGCCAAAGACACACGAAAAAACTCGAACGGTAAACGAGAGAATTGACCAATCGCAGTCGAGCGTTTCCATGGGAAGGTATGCTCAAGGAAAAGATTGAGGAAAATGCTCGACTGCGATTGGTAGATTTGTTTATGGGTTGCGACTTAAATTCTTAGTGCCTTCCAAAGTCTAATCGATTTCAAACGGACCATAATGCAGGATTCACACTGTGTCTGACATCTCCGATATACGACGTCTGATATTCAATAGAAAAATATGTTTCAGTCTTCAGAGAATGTGTTGGAGATAAGGTGTTGCTATGTAGAAATCCTAAAAAGAGAATCTCCTATTGAACATCGTATCGTCGTATATCGGATGGTGGACACATTGTGTGAATTCTACATAACGTGTGCGCGTGGTTACGTTAGAAAATTATTGCAATGAAGTTATTAAAATCACTGAAAAATTATTTTCCAAATGTTACTGCAAGCACAAAATCGATTTTATTTTTTGTTAAAATTATTTTATTATACAGATAGGTATTATGTTACTTTGAAACTTAAAAAAAAATTATCTAATTATCGTAACTATCCGGACAAAATCACAATCATTCTTTTAAATCCACCTAAACCAACGAAACAGCCTAATTCGTCGAAAACCAATACTACGTCATGGATATCCTTGCATGTAGTTACCTAAAACGACCTTGTAGTTGAGAAGGGTGGAGAGAAAGTATGGAGAGACAGTTGTGTCGATGATCGAGCTTAAAGCCAGCGTCTTTCTTTCTTTGCAGAATATTCAGTGGAGACGCGAAACAATTAAAGAGGAGACAACGAGTGTCCGCCTAAAAAGAGAATTTTCGGAGGAGGATGCTCGGCAGTTGGGGCTGGGAGGAAGAATTGGAGTTGGGAGAGGGTACAACAACCCCGTCGCGAGAGAGACAAAGACGTGAGAGCCCAGACTCGACGCATCCTGTCCCCGACAGCCGGGTGCTGAGGTATGCACCTAGCCGGTGTCACCACCCTCCCAGCTACAGCTCTCCTTTCAGCACGCAGCCTCCTCTCGACTGTACGGACTGTGAGTATACATTGAGTCAGGTTTATCGCGTAACGCACGTGCTATCGCTACGATATACGAATACGACGAAATATTATATGATCCGGTCCGGTAACACCACAAAAAATATCGGTTAGTTGTGATTTTTTGATTACTTTCTATTGTTCGAATTATCTCTTGGGGGTAGAGGGGAGTTGTGAGAGAGACTTTGAGAAGTTCTTTGATAGATAAAGATAAGTCACGTACTTTTAAGATTACGTACTATATTGTTATGTATACACACCATACGCTGAATCCCTCAGAATCAATGTTTGGTATTTTAGATACTGGGATACACAAAGCTTTGTCAAATATGCATATTTTTTAACAAATTTTTATCAAAAAGATAATGTCAAACATTATAGAACATGATTGTAAAATTAAAATTTAAGTGGATTAATTAATGCAAAATTGCAAAATTTTGCATCAATGCAATTTTTTTTATTGTAGTGTATATGTATATATAATTGTACAAATAACGTTATTTTTTTAGGACGTATATATACGATTTGTAAGTTAAAAGGTTAAATAATATATTCTCAAAAATGGCTAGCGACTGGAAATTTTCAGCGAATCTCACAAATCTTTGTGTACAATTGTAGAGTTAAATAAAACGATTAATAAATGTCTGTAGTCTGATAATATAAATAATACACAAGATTTGGAAATAAAATGGAATTTCCGATTTAAAAACGCGGGCACTTGCGAAATTCAAGCCGAGGTCGAATCTAATTATTTTCTTCCAGTTCGATTCCTGTTTGGATTGATAACTTTGTCCAACTTGAATATTTGCGATTATTCATATCATCAATATATATATATATATTGCACAAATAAATTATGGCCTATAAGAAAGATTTATAGATAAACGAAAGGAACGTTCGAAAAATATTACTGTATTATTTTATTTTATTCTATTCATTTCGTGTATATAATAAATATACACTATTTTTATCACTAATAAATTCTTTTTTCTTCATATTATTTAATTTTACTAAAACATTTGAACTCCACATTAGACTTGTTCGATGTTGCATTTGCAGACTGCACTAAAGTCGTAATCATATTAACGATTGAGTTTGAAATTGGATTGGAATTTGACCAATCAGAAGAAAAATGAACTAATATCAGTTTAGTAAATTTTGCTTTAATTACATAGTTAAATTTCAATCCAGTCTCAATCTCAATCGTTAGTGTGATTGCTTATAAAGCTTTCTTCTATCTTGTTTTCGCTAAACTTCATCAAATACACATCTATTTTATTTTAATTATAATGAGTGTGCGCCAGTTCGGCTACAAAGAACAAATTTTTAGTTTGATATTATTTCTAAGAAAAAAAATTCTTTTTATTTAGCTGAAGGCTTGTTTCCTGATTATGAATGATATTTATGACACTTTATGTATATCTTCAGAGCAGCGTGAGGTGGTCAAGATGCTGACTGCTCATCCTGAGATGCATGAGAAGCGAGATGGCCTCGGCAGCGGGCAATATGGGACAGGCGGGGGTGGTGGTAACACTTCGATTGAGGAGAAACCTATCCCGGAACAACCACCCCCGCCTCCTGCACCCCCGCAACGAGACCCGTCCGATCCCACTATCAGCGCTAAAAAGCTTCCAAAAAAACGAAAATTTGATCCATCCGAGCTTGAGGAGATGGACAAGACCAGCAACGTTACTAGCAATATCAACAATATGGTCCATATACGCGCGCCAACAGCTATGCCGCTTTGCGGCAGCCAGCCAGTTTTAAGCCAACAATCCAATTTACCAACTATTACCAGTCGGCAGTCGCCGCAACAGCAGGAATCTGATTGTTATCAAGTACGTTGATAATTGGATAGTTCTAATGAAAAGTTTAATGTTACAGTAATATTTATGGAAAATCTATATATATATATATATATATATATATATATATATATATATATATAAAAGAACATATTTACATATGTAGCAATCCAAATATCGGATTTAACGAAATAAAATTTTGATATATGTTTCTACAAGTTTTATTATATATAATTATATACAAAATTAAGAATATTGATATTTCTTATAAGAAAAAATTCAATCCTATATAAATTCTTTATAAATAATTTTATATTTTTACATGACAGATCTACGTAAAAAAAATTAATATATAATAAAAAAATTACATATAAAATACAATACAATTTATTTTAAATACAATTTATTTTAAATTACTTCTCAAAAGTATGTGTTGTACATGTAGTCTTTTCTTATGTTCAGGTACCCTCTGCTCATTCGGTAGTAGTGTTACCTCCTCAAAGCACAGCGGTGGATTATTCTCTTCGTGAGGAACCTTCACGTTCTCGTCCTCGGCTTGCTATTGATCTCAGTGAGTGGCGCGATCATAGAGTGTTAGCTTTAAGGGATTCATATTATTTTCCGGGTGTTATACGTAACGTTGTTCACGGAGAGATTTTAATTGAGTTCGACGGCGAGAGGAAGCTAGTGCGTTATAGTGACGTTCTGGGTGCGAGACGGTACGATGTGATAGGAGATGCGAGCCCATCTCTGGGACAAGTAACTCTAGATACGAAGGTTTGCATTAGATGTCCGACCGCGAACAGTCATGTGGACGCGACTAAAGTGTTTGTAAAAGGGACAGTGTGCAAGATATTAAAGAAACCTTATCGTTTTATTGTGAAAATACCACGGGAGGACGATCAGAGTGATAGTTATGTTGTGAAACGCGCAGACTTGCGGCTAATACAACCTCCATGGGCGGACGAGTTGGAGGAGGGATTGGAAGAATGTGATCCTACAAGAGTCGAAAACATTGGTAACAAATTGTTTATGTAATCAATAAGACCAATCACATTTTTCCGAGAAGATTATTATAGTGTGGTAACGTCTGTCTTTTTGAAATTTATCAGAACACGGGTATCGCAATACCACGGAAGCTCCGACAGCAGTGCCAATTTTGCAGATCCATCATACTTCTCATCACACATCGCATATATCAAGTCATAATGACACGAGTTATTATAGAACGACCGGTACCAGTCCTCTTATGACTTTAGGCACTCCTGCGCATTCTGCTACGGCATTAAGTAATGGTAGTCGGCCGTATGACGATTTAGAAAGCGAGGATGATTTAGACAGAGAAGATATTACATTTCCCTCAGACGCAGGTTGGATATAGTATAAAATTTTTACTCTATCACATATCAGTTATATTGTTAATACGTGCGCGTAAACGCGGACAAGATTGATATTTTTTAAATTTATATTTTAATAATTATTAAAATATTGTTTATATTTCTCTGAAATATACTTCTTATTGTAAGTAAGAAAAGCTCTAAGGCTTTTAACAAGAGCAATTTAGTCGAAACAATAGTATAGTAATTCAGGTATATTCAACTGACAGATGCAAAATTGTCAGGGAGCAGCAAAAGAAGCAGCATGCAGAGCCGAGGAAGTACCAGTAGCCTAGTTGAACAACGTAGTATAACGCCTCGCTCTCAAGCAGCTACGCCACGGTATTAATTTTATTAAATATAATAATATTAAATATCATTTTTTCATGAGTTAAATTAATTGATATAATAGCGAAACTCTCTATCAATAATTGTACACGAATCTAATCTTTTTGTTAAACAGATCTCAGGCAGCAACGCCACATAGATATAAAAAGGGCGACATAGTTGTTACACCAAGTGGAATAAGGAAGAAATACAATGGGAAACAATGGCGTCGACTTTGTAGTAAGAAGGACTGTAACAAGGAAAGTCAGCGAAGAGGATACTGTTCTCGTCATCTTAGTTTAAAAGGATCTGGTCTTAGAGGTCCAACAAACACATTTCCTGGGTATGAACATATACTTGGAACATTCACTTTCGTCGACGCTTGCTTCTTCTCATTTTTATTATTTACATTTCCGTTCTTGAAGGAACGGATTACAATGTATTTACCTAACTATCTCGGGATTTGTTTTGGCTTTTATTTCTATCACAATATATATATATATATATATATATACTGTTATAAATGTTGACCAATTATAGTATTAATGTTTTTTTCTTTTTTCCTTAAAATTCATTATTATATGAAAAGGCAGGGAATGAAAACCGGTTTTTTCATTAGACAAGTGATTGATATTGTTTATTTTACCACTAGGACTGCGTTCTACTTAACGCTCGCAACGCTCGTGAGCGTTATTTGTTATTTCCTTTAACATTTGACAAATAACAAAGATGAAATGATTCCAAGACTGTTACGAGCATTAAGTCGAACGCACTCTAAATTATCCGTTATCTCGATGCTCACTTAATATAAATTTTCTTTTGTAGATTATACAATTTTACAATTATTTTCTTTTTTTTTACAGTGGTAAAATGGATGGCGAAGAAACGTCGAGAGATTCCGATACCTCGCCAAATTACGTTGACAGAAGAATAGCGGGTAGATTCGATCAAGATGAAACTGAAGCTGCTAATATGCTCGGTATGTATATTTCTCTTTATATTCACTAAAAAAAATAAATAAATAAAAATCTTGATTTTATTTTTTAGAAAAGATTAGAGCTTTATTCTAGATTATCTTGAATAAAAAATATATTATATGTATACGTTTATAGCTGTCGATAATCTGTTTAATCGAAATTTATATTGATTTCGATATTCTAATAATGTATAAAATGTTTTTATTTAGTAACAACTTTGTAGAGATTAAAATGTTCTTTTATTACAGTGTCTTTGGGAAGTTCTAGATCGGCTACGCCAGCCTTTTCATCACCGACGGGCCAGTCTTCTATATCTCCATGTATAAACCAGTCACCGGTGCCGCCGTTAGGGCTCAATCAGAATAATGTATTTATGCCCATCTCAAGTCCCGCTCATCATGCGACTCCGCTGATTTCACCTGGTGCAAAATGGAAACATTCACCTACACAGTCCAACTTTTTGGTTCAGTATCCACAACAAGTGATAAAGCCCGAGCCAAATCGAGTAGATAGAAATCGACCGATCCCGATACACACAACACCTGGTGCTATTCCCACCAGTTTAGGGACAAGCGTGATAAGAATATCTCCGGTGAGCCGCAGCATGCAACCCGGACAGAATCCAACTTTGTCGTGGTCGGAGCAAAGTCCGCCATCGACGAGACATCCCTCGGTCGTGACATCAATCGCGCAGCAACAGCAAAACATAATCTTACAACACGCATTAACGTCGAACAACGATTTTCCCAATCAGACCGAGATGTCCGAGCAGAGTTCGCAGTTAATAAAACCTCCGCTCTCGCCTCACATGCCTCTGCCCGCTATCCCAGTGCCGCAGAACTTGACGCTCGTACATAAATCGCTCGAACAGCCAGTCGACTACGCGCAGTCACCGCAGTCACAGGGTCAGCCGATCTACGTGATGCAGCATGAAAAAAAGTATCTCGTGATAAAAAACAGCATGGATATGTCGGCGCCAGGGAGCGCGCACATAAGCAATCAAGACGACAAGTATCGACAGGGCCTAATCAGTCATCCGACCCAACTACCGGTTTCCACATTGCATCAAGTTCAGTGTCAACAACCACCTCAATCATCCGCGGTTTCATCCGTCCACATTGATAAACTCTCTGTTTTGCAGCAACCTGTAAGTTGACACGGTACATAATGAATAAATGTTAGCAATTTATAGTTATAGACATGTTAAAAAACAAGATCGTAACACTTCGTAGAACACCGCATATACCACATAAATAAGTTGATGACATCTTAGTATTTGTGCCATAGGTGAATAAAGTGAATACGCACACGACCGTGCATATGGACATGCAGAGGAATCAGCCGCCGCCTACGAATGCTGTAATGACATCCACCACAGAGGCCACCAATCCGTCTACTCCGACAAGCGTCTTCCAGCACGTAATTGTTCAGCCAGCACATTTGGTGCAAATTCCCAAAACTCAACCTTCTAGAGAAGAGAATGCAAAAAACAACGGTATCCTCTGTAAGTTTTAAAATTACAAATGCATTATTTGGACAGCCCTTATATCTTGTATTCCCAATAGAGATTTTTTTTCATGTCTTTAATTGTAATTAATTTTTGTTAAGCGTTTATTCGTATTTTCGAGTTCAAACGCTATATTATTTCGCTTTTGTTTCAATTTCATTTTGCTGTCTCCTAATTGTTTGTAACAACGATGTCTCAATGTCATAATATATCGAATCGATGATACAAGCAAATTTGACTAAACGGTAAGGCTTTCACAGATGGCAGCCACGAAGTTCCTCCTGCATACCAGCCTCATCCCCCATCATTGAACAATATGCGCACCTGGAAAAAAGGTTTGAGCTCTGACTGCCAACTGAAATGTATCAAGCCTATGAAATTGCTGTGTAGGTTGCAGTAGTTGTCAATGGTACATAACACGAGAACATTTGTTTGTTATATTCAAATGAGATAACACACACAGATCACAGATGGTTAATTATTTTTTTAATGTTTAAATGAGGCCATATACATTTATGTGGTTGGAAATTTTTTCCCTCCTTTTTTTTCTTTGGGCCTTTACGCCTTTATTTATTTGGTGTGTCCCAGTGTAATATATTCTTAACACTTTATGTTGTATCAATATTAGAAAATGTATTTTATTTATTTAAAATTGTATTATTATTTTGCATATATTTGTATATTATTCGTATTTGTTACAAATATTTTTTTAACACGAGATATTTTTAATTTTGCAATTTTTTTCCATGTACCATTGCCAATCTTGCAGCAGACACAATTAATTAACAAATTTTATCCTCTCTTAACTTTTCATTTTATTTAACATATACAAATAAGCATTTATCTAGAAAAATTTTAATGGCTGGGGAAGGCTATTCATTAGCATTGGATTATCCGAAAAGATTATGTTTAATAATTTTTTAAGCGCAAAAACATTTTTATGTATACAAATAATATTTTTGTTCAATTATTTATTATATATTTTTCTTCGCATTCTTTTATTGTCTCGTATGATTTGAAGATCTCATTTTAGCAAGTTATAGTGTACCATATATTATTCCAATGGCGTCTATTGATAATCAATACGATTTTTTCGGACAAACCAATATTTACTTTACCCTTGAATCACTTGATTATTTCAGACATATTTCAGACATATTTACAGTTACAGTTGCTGTATTTTATATATAAATGCTGCATATTAATCTTCAAAACGTAGTAACATTGGCTTATCGTTACTTATCATTGGCCAGTTTAAAACTAGCACTATAATTCTTTTCATTAATTTACTAATCCATTATTTTTCTCGGATATATAGCAGCGAAAACTCCTATATAAAGTCATAACATTTTATCCGTTGCTATTTCTATATCATTACTAACCACACTCATTGCAACTAACCCACTAACTTCATTGCAGCTTTTTCCTGGCAGACGACAGTTCTGGAACAACCAGAGGTGAGCCCTCCTCCTTCTGCTCTGAGTCCACCCTTGAGTGCACCTCCAATACCAATAAGTATGAGCACACCTGCTGAAGATGGCCCTGGTACTGGTTCAGATCCCATAACACCTGCTGAAGAAGAGGATGATGACGTTTTTGAAGCAGAACCGACTCCACCTGCAGAAGTGGAAGTTAACGCTAATAAAAGACGCAGTCAATCGCTCAGTTCTTTGCGGCCGCAAACTCCACTGAAAGTAAGTTCAATGAACTATTATATTATCCTGCGTTTTTAACTATTAATATTAACTAAAAGAAAACGAGTAAAATTATATTTAATAATATTAATAATAAATATCTGACAATACTTTAATATTAATAGTGTAAAATCAAGTTGCATTTAATGATATTAATATAGTATTTAATAATATTTTTATTGTATATATATATTTTTATTAATTGCAGACTAAAGACAGAATACGTCGACCCATGAATGCATTTATGATTTTTTCAAAACGGCATCGTGCCGTTGTGCATCAACGTCACCCGAATCAAGATAATCGTACAGTATCCAAGATATTGGGAGAATGGTGGTATGCTTTGGGACCAGAGGAGAAACAAAAGTATCATGAACTTGCCTCGGAAGTGAAAGAAGCGCACTTTAAGGCACATCCAGACTGGAAGTGGTGCAGTAAGGATAGACGAAAGTCGTCGACGACCAGCTTTAAGGGAAGCGAAACAGGAAGGACAAAATTGAACAGTACGGGAGAAGAAACGGATCATCTGCAAGGTTCTTCGTCAGAGGATCCATTAACAATTACATCTGCTGACGAAGTATCTACTCCAATTACTACCACATATAATGAAACTTCCACCAACATTGAGGTAAAAAAAATTTTGCGATAGTATAAATGTAATGCAAATTATAAGTAGTACTGTAAAAAAAATAAGTAGTAGCAGGATTTAAAGGAGTTATCTTGCGAAAAAAAAAGATCTTTCTATTCATTATTGTTCTGAACATTTGTTAAGAAAAGATATTTGGCTCATTGACAAAATTGTCGGCAGATTATGAACCAGTCACACACGCAACATCGGATTTCGGAGATTCCTTTGCAAATCGAAAACGCGGAGATCGATATCAAGCAGGATGACGATGCGAATGGTTCAGATGACGATCAGATGGTTATCTGTGAAGATCCGCAACCTCACGAAATAGATCTGAAGTGTAAAGATAAATTGACAGATAGTGATAATGACGCGCAAGAGGAAGATGCGGAGAAAGCTTGTTACAATCAATCGCAATTCTCGGCGGTGATCGGTCAAAAGAGGGAAGTGATCAATGTTAAACAGGAGATAACATGCAGGCCTAAACCGATAAAAGGTACTCTAAGACATAAACGAATGTAACGTTTTCATAATACGTTACATAAATACATTTTAACAATGCGAATCTTGATGTTTATTTAGCACGGATACCCTCAACAGGTATAGAATCTACAACAAAATATCATCATACTTCCATGGATAAAGGCAGTACTGTATCAGTTTTGTCGAGTACGTATCCTTATCACAGTCCTGTCAATCCAACAGGAGTGTCAGGGTTCCAACCTACCGCTGGTGGCGCTTTCATAACTATGCCGATATCGCCGAAAATCATTAAGCCGGAGCCGGTAAAGGGCGAGCAACAGTATAGCACGCAGTACAGCGTAAACAATCTTGTGAGCATCCACACGGAGAACGGACGTAACATGCCTAAATTTACATCAGCTCCGGTATTACACACTGTAAGTATTAGATCGAGTGGTTCGATGTTTTAGCATTAGTCGACATTTCTTGCGTCTTTAAAGATGCGTTTTCAAAAATATTTACGCACAAGCGAATATCGTACACATCCGTATCGTATCGTCCGATTACGGAGAGTGGTAGCTGTGTATATCGTTCAGCGACATCGTTAGCCAACAAAAGAACAAGCCCATGTCTTCGTGATACCCCGAAATGTCATTTGGTCACATTACTTCGTTATTTGCTTAGGAAAATAGTGCACACGTTTCTTGATAGTTTCCGACAGTTTTGAATAAAAGATTTTTAGACGAATCCGAAGATTAAGTAACAAGTTTAACGATACTAACAGATTGGATCGAAATCTATGATGGCGCTGTTGAAACAACAGCAGCCGTTGCAGTCTTTAGGCACTACTCTTCGCCCCCTTACTTCAACTGACCCTTATCAACCGCCGCTCACTGTAACATTGCTTGATAACGATTTGGGGGCTTCTAAACCGCAGCAGGGACCGCAGTATCTCAACCCGACGCCACCGCACTCCAGGATGTATGGTGGTTTTCAGATACCCATCACTGGTGAGTATGCAGAAATTCCCTGTCTCTCTGTTGCTCTTTTCGCTCAAGCTTCTTCCGTTCATATCGTAATATAACGTAACAATAATGTATATGCGATCCATATGCAGATGCCGGTAGCCGCAGCAATTCGATATCCGTGCAAAGTTTGGTCTCGAACAATAAGATGGAAATTCAAAGCGTGATTGTGAGCAAACCACCCTATTCTACAGCGTTATCGACAATCTCCACTACATCGACTTACCGAGGGATTGGCCATTCCATTGCCCGCCTTGCGGAATCCGAAAACAGTGACAATCAATTGGCTACGAATCAGACTCAGTTTTACGGTAATTTTTCTGCAAATTCCTTAGCTTTTGCTTTTTATACATTATACGCTATACGCAATATACGCTAATGCTAATGCTTTTATTTACCTTCTGCCTTTGTCCATTACAGTCAGTAATATAAAAACAGAAGACAGGAAGGGTACAGCAAATATTGCTCTGTCCGCAACAAATGAGATACATAAGCAACCGTCGACACCTCATACGCCGCGTACACCTCAAAGTAATCACGGAAACGGTGATCTGTCGTCGAGTAAATCGTATACATTTGATGACGGTCATAGCAATGACATAGGGCCAAGTAAGGGCCCGTTCATGCTTGCCCCGACTCCGGCACAGCTTGGTCGAGCGCCGTTGCAAAGGAGACAATCAATGGGTATGTACATAATAATATAAAATTGTGTCCAGACAGTATACATTTGTCGGGATATAAGATAAAATCGGGATATAGGGGATATCTCAAAAATTTGGGACATGCGTGCTGTCTGGATAATTTTGTTACTTCGACTTTTATATAAAAATCACAAATATATTACATTGAATACATTGAATACATTGAATATTTCAAAACTATCCAAAGGATCTAAATTTCATTTCTTCTTAATGGAAACATTGGTAGAGATTGTTATTTATTGTAATTGTTTAATTTTTAATGTGAATTTCTTTACAATTAAATCGTAAATTAAAATTTGAGAAATCTAAATTTAAAATTTTGTTAAAACAAAATTCATTTAAGAAATTAAACTAAAAGCATGATTTTCTTAGCTGTTTATCTTCTTGTACGTCGCAAAAGCTTGGTGTTTTTAATTGTTAATTATACAAGTGCTCTTGGTGCTCAGGCACTTTTATAGAAAGTAAAATCAACTTTAAATGAATCAAAATTTATAAACATTAATTTGAATTAGACCGCGATTAAGTGAATATTGCAAATAAACGTAAGAGCGCCTTCTACGGTCATGACTGGATCTTGGTGTATCTAATAAATTCTATATGATTCTAGAATTCTATAATTTTAAATCCATTTTTCAGCCATTTAAATTGCGTGCCGAATCAATGTTGGACTTGCAGCGCGCCATCATTAGGTGAAATTAGAATAGTGAGATCACAATTGTTCTTCATTCCTTATATAATAATTCGATGAGACTAAGCATCTTAAAATACTGCGAAAAACTTATTGCGAAAAATATTATTTTACCCTGGCTGAAGTGACAAGATTGTGATTTCACTATTCCAACTTCAGCTAATGATTGCGTTACAAGTCAGACATTAATTCGGCGCACAGGTTAAATGGCTGAATAATGGATTTTAAAATTCATATAGAATTTATTAGGCACCAAGATCCGTAACCGTAGAAAAAGCACTCTCAAGTTTATTTGTCAAAATTTACAATGAAAGATAATATATAGCAGTCTTTACATCTTTACATATTTCTACGAATTTTTATGATACTAAACTGTTTCTTTTCTTTTTCTTTTTCCTTCCTTCTCTTTCATTACCTTATCTTTTATTTAACAGCAATGCCTCCCGTGTCAACTGCAGGAGACCATGCGCCAATGACAACATCTCAACATTGTGATAATCGACCACAAATAAATACATCTCAAACAGAGCAAACGCAACAGAATTTGATAGAATCTCATACTTCTCCTTCTCCCTCTGCTAAGAAGGGCTCCTTTTTTAAGAAAAATGTGGAGGATGGTATGGACAGGTATTGTCAATACATTTTTTCAATCTATTGTGTTACACAACTGCTGCATTAATGAAAGATTTTGTAAATATATTAGATTAAACTTGATAACACGCATTGATTGAATAATTGCAGAGTTCTCGAACAAGTGAACTTTCAAGAAAAATTCTCATCGTTGCCGGAATTTAAACCGGAAGATATACAAAGCCCGAGTGCGATCAGTATAAATACCCCGGGTTCATCTAGCAGTGCAGCTTCTATGTTACATCCGCAAATACCTGTACATGTTTATCGCGGAAAAAGACCTCCACAAGGACCACCTCCTCATAGGCCCACAAGTAATTATATTAAATAATCTGTATATATATAGTTGGTAATTACGTTTGTGATTTTATATATGTGCATATTTATATATACCTATATATATATACGTTTCATTTAGCGACACAAGGTGTTATTCTGTCTTTTTTTCAACATTCAGTAACAATAAAGATAGTTGAGATAGAATGACGCTTGTGTCGACTTGTGTCGCTAAATAGAAGCCACCATATATTTTATATATATATATATATTTTTTTTTTTTTTCTTTCAAACAGTGAATGAGGATGAGATACACGATTCGGATACACCGATATCAGCCACTCCAAAGTCTACTTCGAGTGTTAAACTAACAGGCACCACGTTTTTCGGCCCGGATTTCAACGTCGATGCTTATAGAGCCAATAATGATCTAATGGATGTCGATGCCAGTTCTCCGCGTACGCCGAAAACCCCTGGGAGCAGTGCTGGGAATATCGTGTTGGGAATCGGTAGAAGTGACAACGAGCGTGGTCATAGGAAGATACTGGAGCAACGGAGATTATTGGTCATGCAGTTGTTTCAAGAGC
Organism: Wasmannia auropunctata; assembly: GCF_000956235.1. Lineage (NCBI taxonomy): Eukaryota > Metazoa > Arthropoda > Insecta > Hymenoptera > Formicidae > Wasmannia > Wasmannia auropunctata. Next base: position 262,478 of record NW_012028682.1, on the reverse strand, counting down.
ATGGTTACTTCCCATCTGCGCATGCGACTACCGCCTTTCAACTTAACCATTCAGATATATTTCCTACGAAGACTAGTTTGCAATTGAAGATTCGAGAGGTGAGACAAAAATTGAAAGCCAATTCAACACCAAGTGCTAATAGCCTCGTTAGTCCATTGCCAGTCTCCGAATCTTCTCCTGTTGTAACTGGTAAGCATAAAAGATTTCATTGCATTTTGTACGATATTTTTTATTTATCATGGATTGATTTGATTATTATAAGTGATTTCTGAATATTTCTCTTTAGGTTCAACTGCTCCTCCAACATCGATGGGAGCTCCACATTCACTGCCTGTAAGCAGTAGTGGTAGCTAGCACCCACGTGCCAACTGTGATACTATGCATCCCCTTACTCCACAACATGAATACATCATTATCCTTTGAAGAGCGAAGTATTTACTAGAAAAGTCATTAGTGCACTCTTTGGGATTTGTTAAGTACTACGAAAGCCTTTAGTGCAATTTTAAATTACGATAAAGTTTGGTGTGGATGACTTTAGCGGGCATAACTATGACGTGTCGATATATAAATGTCAATAATGATCGATTTTACATAATATTGAGTTTTTAACGGAGTTTGGAGATATCAGCTGCTCTCTTTTGGAGTATGTTTTCGAATTTTTATGTTCAATCGTCGTTGAATAATAAAAAAAATGACGAAAATTACAAATATTTAATAGATAACACGATACTTTGCAGCAATTTATGTTTTTGCATACAAATTTAACATTACATATGAATCCAATTGTACATATTACACCACCATAGTAACGCAGTAACGAAAACATAACGGGTTGCAAAATAAGTATAATTGTATGTTAAAATGTGCCACAAAATGAATTTTCTTCTTTGAAATAAAGAGACAGCACTATACTGCTCTATAAATTCGAGGATCGAGAAGGAAAATGATTATGATTATGTTAACAAATATGATAATTTTATCGATTTGTGATTATTTTATTACATTTTAAAATTGTAATTCGCGTTTTGTTGCGCAGTTCTAATTGTGCAATTGATATTTGTACATCAACACGTCCTGCGTGTTTCATGAAAGGCCTAAGCTATTGTTAAATATTGTTGAAAATATGAAATAAAATTCATATAGAGGAAAAAAGGGACAGGCAAAAACAGAGAAAGAGAGGAAGAGAGAAAAAAAACGTAATTGGAACATTTATGATATTAAAATCAGTTTATATATATATATATATATATATATATATATATATATATACACACATATCGTATGTAGGTCGAAAAAAGCTATAGAATGAAAACTGCGATACACTGCACAAAAATGTATGTAATACACTTATCAGAATGTTTATTTTGCGTGTAAATAGTACGAAATAATCTTGAGACAAAGAATATCTGAAGAGTTGAAATCTGCAATTCTTTATCTGAAGAGTTGTAAGAGAATCGTATTCTTGATTTATTTATAGATTACGATACCAGAAGTAAAAATCGTGCCATTGTGCGGCGACAAGTGAAGGGAATATGCATGCGCTATAATTCCCGTACTAGTAAAAGAATAATTGTTAGATGGCTCCTGATATATAGATAATATGTAATATGTTTATCTGACATTTGAAATATTTGAAAGTACTTATTCTACTGTTTTTAGAGCTTTGCTAAGATTCAATGCATTAATCTACTATAATCTATTTTATAAGTGTTTTAAAAACGGTCTATCTTTTTTTCATTTTTTTTTAATTATTTTATATTTCTTTTTTTTTCTCGGGCCTTAGATTTAAGTGCTTTTATGCAGGTCGTAATTTTTTGTCTTTTTTTTTGGCCGTGATAAATACACATTTTATTATTATCTTTATCGCATGTATCAAGTACTTAACATGTACATAGATGGAGAGGCAAGAACAAAATTTAATCGTTGTAGTACTCAAATGTCAACATCAATTTTTAATTATCGGCAATTACCGTATATTATCATTAACAATAGCAATGTATTAAAAATAAAATCGCGTACACTTTTATCAAAGCCTAAACGTATATGTATACAGTAAATGTATACAGTAAATTTGTACAATATGTTGAATAGGATCAGTGTTGTTATATCGTGTATTTTAATAGGTTTATTGTTTACAAGAGAAAAGATACAGTATATTGCATCTGTTTTAACATCCTCTTTTACTGATCCAATGTTCTCCCTCGTTTTACGTTATTAAAGCTTTCAGAATTATCGCATCGAATTTTAGCAAAGATTGTTGAATTTGGCTGTAAAATAGATTATGTGTAATTAGTGATATGTTTATAAAAAAAAGCGCACCTCGACAGGTTGAAGTCTCGCGCCGCGGCACGTATATCACGTAGTTAGGATATGAGACAATGTCTATTCTACATATATTTTGTAAATAGGAAACAATATATTAATTGAAATAAATAAGTATATATATATATATATATATATATACATGTGTATATATATGTATATATATTTAATGGAGATGGTAGAATATATGGTACTGTAATTTGTAGATCTATAATTATGAGGAAAAGTGCAGACAGAATTAAGTTTAGAATAATTGCAAATCATGGGCCTTCATCTGTAGTGGACTCTTGTGCTCGGGACGGTCCTCCCACCCTTCTCCAAAGTTAATCCTTTCCTAAAGCATTAGGATACTATTGTGTTTGTATATAATATAATTATATATATATATATATATATATCATCATCCTATTGTCTCTTGATTTATTATTTTTTATCGAATGTTAAGCGCACTAGTGGTAAATAGTAACGTAGAAAGAGGGAAACTTAAAGCCTGGATTGATCCTGTAAAATTTCGTATCGCTGATATTACTTAATTAATTTCTCTACTTTGATGACAATTTGCTTTAGATTTATATTACAAGCCATTTTAATACGTTTTAAAACGATTTTTATGATTGCGTTTTATGCAAGCAATCAAATTTCAAAGGATATCGTATAATTGTGTGAGAATTTTCTAGTTGCATATGTTCGTTTAATATTGTATATCGTGAAGTATGCAAACTCGTTTTTAATTTGGCAAAATTCTAATAAAATATCTCTCATCCGATATGAGATTTGTAGAACTTTTGGAACAAGATATTTTATTAAAATATTTTAGACACGAATGCTCAAGTCTTATACTGTAATATTGTTCAGCAATAACGGAAATAAAGTCATCTCTATCAAGAAATTGTTTCCATTGTAAGCGCCACCTCTTTTTTTAATCTATACGCGGATTTTTCGTAAGTCTTTTTAAAAACGATATATTATTTGAGAGAGAGGTACATTCTTAGATCTAGATGACACAGGATCTTAACAGGATTTGAATATCTCTCACATTATAGCCCATCTCAAAGAATTAATACAAAAAAAAAAAATATTATATATATTTTGTACTTGCGTAAATTAGCAAACTACTTTCCAGTATTTATAAGATTCTTGAAAAATTGTTTGATATATGCGCGCGCGCATGCACACACGTACATATATATATATATATATCTTCTTCCCCCCCCCCTTATTTCATATGGTGATGAAATATGTTCCGTGATTTAGCAGCCATGAATGTGACTGTGATCTAGAAAACAGAAGTAAAGTAAAAGTGGCGGCTACTCTACTGACTATTTCTTCACCACTAGACTTTCTTCCTGTGTGTGTTTCCTTCCTCTTTGTATCTCTTCCTTAATGTATAAACGGATATGCACACTAAATTAAGCGCTTCTTATACTTTTATTATTATTTTTTTTTATTATTTGCGTTAAATATATTTTTACTGTGCTTAGCTGCTTACGCGATTTATCATAATATTCTATTATTTCTTGTTTAATTTTGAAATATTTTTAAAACTGTTATGTAATTATATATTATCAGTCAAGATTAATGTTATAAAAATATATGAAGCATACAAAAGTAAATATACATATACATATATATGTATATATATATATATATGTGTGTGTGTGTGTATAAGTCATGGATGATGATTTTATAGGCCTGTTCTTTATAGCTGAACTGGCTGTACTAGTTCAGAGTTTATTTTTTTTCTTCTAATGTAAAAAAGAAAGATAAACTGTAAAGTAATGCAGCCAGTTGAGCTATAAAGAACAAGCCATATATGTATCCATCCAGTAAAAACATTTCACGTTGGACATTGACACATTATACCCGATGTACGTGCGTATACATGCGTGGGAATATTGAAATTATATATATATATATATATATATATATATGTATATATATATATATTTATATATTATACATATATATTATATATACATACACACACACAAATGTATAAAGCAAACTATTAAATGCAGTCGCATATGTATAACATCATGATATGTATTATATGTAGAAAAGAATTATATATCTGGCTGAGGCATTAAAATCTGCACCAATCCAACGAGACAAACAGTCCGCTTTGTATCTTGAATCGTGATCGACTAATACATACTTCTTATGATCTATTTCAGTGTCGTTAAGCAATATCTTTGGGACGAATTCTTATGTATAAATTGTATAGACATTCTCTTGCGCGTGAATTTATTCTAAGAAATTACATTAAAAAGAAGAAAAAAAAAGAAAAAAAGCGATACATACGTGTATATTTTTCTTAATCATATCTAATCGGTATGAAATGGATCAGATATGGAGAAATTTTTTCGGAGGAAGGGGGAGAGAGAGAGAGAGAGAGAGAGAGAGATCATTTTTTTTACACTTGTGTATTGTACCATAAGTTGTTTATTTACTGATTTTCCCATTGTGCCTATATCTATATCAATGTCTCACAACTCATCGTTTCAACGCGTCATGGGCTGAATGCGAAACTGAGTGTGTTTTGCGGATGAAGCCGACAGCGATTGGCAGATTTTAACACTGACGCCCTTAAAACGAGTACCAGTTGTTGGACCAAATTACGAGGTACACAAATACACACACACACACACACACACACACACATATATATATATATATACACGACTGTTTCGACTTAAAAATGCGTTTACTTTTTCTAAACGACTGAGAGATTAGAGTAAGAATGTGAGATCAGAAAGAAATTATTCGAACGGCACTTGTGACATTCTTTACGTTATCGGAATTCTCCCCCCCCCCCCAATTATGCAAAATCAATATTTTCAGTTTGTTATTATACATATATTGATATAAAATTAAGCGTGCGCGTCTCATTTTTTTTCGGTTTATACAAGTTGGCTAAATTTGTCATCTATGAAAGCTTGGAAATGTTTGAGAACTCGATGCCATCATTTTCTATTAAAAGATACATTTGATCGTGCATCACATAACGATTCCTTTAGTCGATCGTAATGACCGCGTTCCGATATTTAGTGTCAGTACTGATAATCTTTAATACACGTGTGACGTGTGCTACAGATTTTCAATACTGATAGTGAATGTTGAAACTCAATCATAAGTAATTACACTTCTTCGATCTTTCCGCCGAACATTTCCATATCTCGCATCCTGCAGTTTTATCGAAGTTAAATTACTCTGCTCAGTAATAAATGATAAATCGTAGTGCTATGACTACGAATAATAACAATATGGAATTTTAAAAAATTTTAACATTATTTCGCGGCGAGGCATGTTGCTGCGATGATGGTTTACTGTATGAGAAATGTATTATATGAAAATTTACTCGTAATAATGTAAAGTCTATATTTTATAAGGTGAAAAGAGCAGTATGGTAGATTATCTTATGCCTGGCCAAAATATTACACCGATTATTAGCATACATAACAGTTTTTTTTACGAATGGAGATCGGCATGTGCTTTTCTTCCGGTAAATACATATAATCGTCGTAGAAAGACCATAAGCTTGTTGGCGAAGCGCTGTAAAGTTTCTTTTCTTTTCATGATATATTTCAGTGTGTGTGTGTGTGTGTGTGGTGTGTGTATTGTACACACACACACACTGAAGTACATTTTTCTGGGGGAAACATTTTAATGGCCTCTTGTATGTACATTAGTATTAATGATACTGATAATTGTAAAAATAAAAAGGATTCGTAGCACATTACGGAGATATTACGAGTTTTCAGGAAGTAGATAAATATGGAATATTATATATGAAAAATATTCTTCATCAAATGTATATTACAAAATCATATATATTATATACCGATGTCTGATTATAAAAATATTGAACAAGTGTTATCAAATAAAATGTTGTAATCTGTGTTGACAATCGCCGATTGTTCTAAGCTTAACATGATCGTTGAACGGATACATGCCTTCTTGAGTAATAAAGTTAATAAATTTCTCATTGAAATATTTAAATTTCAATATTTGAGGATGTTACATACACACGCACGCACACAATTTTTGTCTTTGTACATAAAAGTGGCCAGATGAAATTTTATCTTGCGAGTCAAGAAGTTTTTAATTTTCGAGTCAAAGAAATAAGTATTGTTGTGAGATACGTAAAAAGTTGTGGGTATTGAGGAGCCAAAAATACATTCGTATGTGTATTTTCTTAAAAAGCTATTGTAACACAGCTATCACACAGCTCTGCGCGATTCAATTAGATCGTAATATGGAATATTAAAAAAAAATGCAATAAATAAAATCTATAATCCACTTGCTTTATTTCACCATATTCACGTAACTATATGCTACTTAGACGGTTTCCTTTTGCTTTTTCTGTTTCTTCGTTTCAATCTCGTCGATCGGCGCAGCTTTCACAAATGGAATTTCACTTTTGTATTCGGAAGGCATGTAATCCGCAAGAACTTTTGGTATCTTGATGCAAGTTTCCGTTTGATGTACTTCTAAAATTGCGCAAATTACACGCGTCACAGCGCACATTGTCGCGTTCAGCATGTGAACGTAGTCCGTCGTAGTGTTCATTTTCTTCGTTTGACCGTATCTACAGATTAAAGGAGCTCTCATAAAAATTCTTGCGATAAGTTGATTATGAAAGCAGGAATATTTATGTTTATTTTCACTCCACTGACCTGACTAGCAATCTTCTCGCTTGATAATCCAAGCAATTGCTACATGACACGAGTTCGCGAAATGCACCCGAGCCAGGAAACCAGGCCTCCAAATCTAACTTCTTGGAAGCTGCATGATTTAATGCACCGGATACAATATTAACTATACGATAAGGAATGCCCAAGGTTTGATAAAATTTCTCCGCATTGGAAATCATTTCTTCCATCATCTCCCAGGATTTGTTATCGTGTGGCGACGTAAGGCAAAATTGCTCTATCTATAAATCAGACAATTGCATATTTTTAGTTTACTGTTTTATTTAACGAATAATTATTTTTGGGATGCTGCGCGGTTTCATATCGCAATGATATGGACATATTGTAATTAGCGAGCCTCAATTTTTTAATCGAATCTTTCCTATTGCAATGACGGACATAATTAGCGGGTCTCAATCTTTTATCCCGAATTACAATCATGGAATTTTTTAATTTATTTGCGTAAGCTAAGGTCACAAGATCCTAGCAAAAATCTGGCCATCCGAGCTAGGGAGCTTTGCGCATGTAGCTGACAACTATATCACCATAAAACACTTAATGTCGCAAATGTTTAAGGAGGAAGACCAAATCTTTAGATTTTGAAGAGGCCAAGATTCAGAGTTAAGAAGCCAATGTTGATTGATAGATAATTATTTAATTTCGGATACCTTTTCAAACTGATGCACTCTAAAAATACCCCTAGTATCTCGTCCATGAGAGCCAACTTCTTGTCTAAAGCAAGTAGAGATTCCGGCATATTTTATTGGTAAAGCACTTTCGGCTATCCATTCGCCTCTATGAAAAGCTGCTATTGGCTGCTCGGAGGTAGCAATAAGGTATTTCTCTTCCATTTCTTTGTCCTCATTACGTTCGCTACCTTTACCAATCACCTGTGATAGAAAATAAAATAGGATAATTACAAATCAAATTAATATCTTGTATCAAGTCTTTTAAAACGCAACTTTTTCGATACCTTGTATAATTCCTCGTCGAATTGAGATAACTGCGCTACTTCTTGCATCGCGTCTTTCCGCATGATAAATGGAGCGTAAAGAGGTTTGTAGCCTTTCTTGTGTAACTCGCTCAATGCCAATTGTATTAGGGCTTGTTGGAGAAACACCGCTGGGCCAGTGAGAAAATAGCCTCGTCCACCGGACACACCTGTTCCACGTTCTCCATCCATTCCATCGATCATATGGATGAGGTCGACATGAGAGTACTTTTTTCTCTCGGTGCACTCTCCCCACGTTCTCTCCACCTGTAGATGCAGTAGAGTGATTAGAATGATAAGAATAAATAAACGGACACTACAAGAACAAGCAATATAATATCTCGCAATTTAAATCTAAATAAGAGGGAACAAGTGAGAATGAAACATACTTTGTTTTCTTCTTCGTCGTCGCTAACAGGCACAGATTCATGCAAATGATTTCCCACTTCCCTGAGTGCAGCATTCCTATCGAATTCGATAGTCTTCAGGTTCTCATCGTTTTTCTGTATGGCAACATCGATGAGGGTACGTATTCCTTTGATCTGTGTCACCGTCAACACTTTCAGGTTCTCTGAGGTTAAGTTGTCCAAATCATTGGCGATCACCTGGGGCACAGTACCGTCGTCGCCAAGCGGCTCCTTCTTCTTCATCTTCTCACCGATCTCCTTGCTGCACAGATTTTTCAGCTTGTTGAAATTGTCAGCGCGATGACGCAATTGCCGCCATTGCTTGTCCTTCTCGATTACGGTATCTACTAGTTTCACATCCTTGAAACGCTTCCGCTGGTTCTCCCGGATTCTTTCTGGATCAAAACCCTTATCCTTACGGAAAAAATCCAAGTCGAGTACCATATTTCTTCTATTTTACTTTCGGCAGTTTCGGCGTTACGAGGGTCTACACTGTGCGCACCGCGCACACACGTGGCACACCTCAAATTCCCTCGAATTATCTCACCAGCTGCGACAGAGAGCAGATTTAGAGCGATTTAGCATTCCTGATGACTTTCGATTACATCGAAAGATTCGTATTTTTTCTTTGAAATATTTATTTAACTTTAAGTCTATCTATGTGTTTTTACCTGTTCGAATGACAGCGACTAACCAAGTTGTCCACAGCTGTCAACAGTCAATAGCGGCTATCAGCGGCTATGCGGCTCGAGTCGATTAGAGGTTATGTATAATGGAGTAAAACCGGACCTATAAGTATATATATACATATATGTATGTATGTATGTATGTACAAATCCAAAGGTGGAATTGAAGAACGATGACATTACCTGCACTATTTTAGCTGTATCGACTAAGGATAACAAACATGACCATTTTACGTGACCTGCAGAGAGAAGCTTCTCTCTGCTGGAGAATATCGACCGTTGCTTATGCTCTGCAAATATATTCGTACCAGCTGCCATATTTTGACGTCATGTCGTGAGTGTCGTGACGATCGAATGCGCGATTGCACACAGCACAAGTTGCTCATAGGCTCGCATAACTCATAGTCGTTTTAAACATGCGTACGTAAATTAAATCTCGGCAGTGTCAAATGTTTCTTAGTTAATCTCATCATTATTGTTATTCATACATCTTGTGTTTTACGTATATTTGAAAGTCGCCGAGAAATGGACAACATCGTATACGTTAATTAATTGATCGTTAATTTCGTATCACGAGCAATATATCACTCTAGAATAGTCTCGAATCTCACATTTTTTATTCAACTTGTTAAATATATGTCTATACAATTCATAAATGGAACCATCAAATGAGGCATTATACGTTAAATTTATTACTTATTAGCTTTAATTTTATTACTTGTTGAAAACGAGCGGATTATATATATTTAATATTACGTACGTATATATATGTATATACGCGTACGTGTTTTGCATTCTCAATTAAAACTTAAGCGTGCGTGCATAAATTAATGCGTGCACTTTATATGTATATAGGGATCAATTATCTTAATACGTTTACGGATTATATGATTCGAGTCTACGAATGAAATATATATATATAATACGAGCGATTGATCGCATTTTTCGACATAAACTGTTTTTTGCATTACCAAGAAAAAATTTACATGTTTTTAATTCCGAATTTTGTAATATTTGCGTACAGAAATTATTAGTGTATGTACGTCCCAATTAATGCGCGTATATATATGGATTGCTGACTGACGCGACAAGTCCTACACGTATGTCTCGATATTCATTCGTTAATATAAAGAACGAGTATGTAATTTTATAGATCCCGTGCCTGCCATTTTCAAAATAATTCCATGTGAACACGAGATAAGGAAAATATAATAATAATATGCGATAATTGCAAATCTAACATATTTAACTGAGGCTATAATAATATCCTTCGACAATTAAAATTCTTATACAAATTCTATTGTTTTAACTCGCTTGTGTTTCTCGCTCATAAAACGACAAAGAATTGTCTCAAACAAAATTAGAGACTATAATAGAGAGATATAACGTCTTTCTTAATCGCGATTAGTATATATATACTTAATTGAATTTCCGATCAATTAGCTGAATTTATTCGATGTTCCGTATATTTTTGTGCATTTTTCAAAGTGACTTGTGCATGCGTGAATAAATATCGGGAGTGCCGTATTAATAAATTAATGCCGAGCGCGCCATTATATCCAATTGTTAATTTGCTTGATCGTAATCGTGATCGTCTACGTTTCGCGCTTATTGTCTTTCGCTTTTCACGTCTGTTTCTTTCTAAGAAAAATGGTACGTAACTTGATTTCATCCTTTTCAAATCCATCCTGTTCCATTCTTTTTAAGAGATGCAAAAAATCTTTCTCTTTTTGTTTCGACATATTATACTTGTTATTTGTCGCATAACACACATTCATAAACACATCACATTGCAGTAAGTTTGTCTAATATAATAATACTGATCATATTTCTAATTGCTATCATATTTTTTGCAATCTCTGTTTAATGCTTTTTTATAATATAATATTGATTTTTTGCATTTTTATTATATTTAATATATAATAGAAATAAATTTATATTTATAAAATACCAGTACTAATTATATATATATTTATTCTTTTTGTGCCATTTTTTTACTTATTTTCATTTTAAGATAAAAATATTGTTTAAATCAGAACATGTAAATATAAAGCAAAAATAAATTGTTAAACTTTATAAACAATTTTACATGCGTGATTACTATTAAAATTAGGTTCAAAATTATATTTTATGGAGTAATGAAGTAATACAATCATAATTAAGATTTAAATTCTTGTTTTCAGGATACACTATAGAACAGCGCAATAAATATGACGCAACGATCGGTGAGTGAATACATTTGTTATAACTATTATAATTAATCAATCATCTATCTACAATAATATAAAATAACCAAAATAAACAATCTAAATCTCTAATTGAGAATATTTTGGAATATCAATAAATTTGCATAAAACTACTCGCATAATGCATTGCATTTAAATCATCTTAATTTATGCTAACAAAAAATTAATTTATAAATTAATCTATAAATTATAACCAACTAAATTAAAGAGTGATAATAGTAAATTTTTATTATTTTATTATCGTAAAATAAAAATATTTACTTTTTTATATATTTCATACAAAAGCATTTCTGTAAAATTACACGATATGACAGAAGTAAACTGTTCACTAATATAATTATAAAAATTCGAATATTTTTATTCTTATATTTATATCATAAAATTTAATGTTTCGATGCTTATTTTGTTTAAATACTATCTTTGATTTATATTTTAAAATTCAACAGCGTTGCATCTGAATCCTTAGTTTGTCCTCGCCGTGAAAACGATGTCAAAGTTAAAGATTAAGTAGGAAAGTAACTTTCAGCAAAGTGACGACTAGCGTCAGATGCAGCGATAGCGAGGATAAATTCAGATGATAAGGGAGAAGTGAAATGAGTTCTTGGCCGCTTACTTTGTGCGCAAAGTTCGGTGAAGAAAACCGGGTTTATTTTGCATAGAGCTCTTTGGCTCACGCGTCATTCACACTGGTTGTACTTATAATGGACATCAGAAGTTATAATGCATAATAGTTATAATGGACACCCGAAGCGAACGTCAACTTATTATATATATGTACATATATAAAATGATGACAAACCGCATTTATTTATTAAGACATACGTTTGCATGAAACGTTCAAAATATAATTAAATTTATGTTTATTTTAATTTCGTTTTTATTAAAACTTTACAAAGTGACTCATATCTAAAACATAATAATATCAATAAATTTGCAAATTAATTTTATTTGATCAATTTGTTAACATTTAGTGTTAACATTTTATACAAAGTGTCCTCAAATATTTAAAATGCAATTACAATTCAACTGTTAAAGCTTTTTTAGAGATTATCTTTTTTAATCGTTTTTGCATACGAGCATTTTCTACATCAATTAAACTTTTGCTAAAACGTTATTCATTTATCAATGAAATGAAATTATTAACAAAATAATCATAAATTTATTAGAGAATTTATTTTAGAGAGAATAACAATTTCTTACATTTCTTTAAAGTAATAAACACTAAATTAAGATTTGTGTTAAATTCTTTGCGCACTGAAACAATTTATAAAGATTTCACAGGGATAGAAATGGAAAGAATTATAGATTACTTACTAATTCTCTGCATTATAATTTACAATGGATTGATACTTTATACGAAGATATTTAAGCTACGCGCGCGAATTAAATAAATTAGAATAATGAGTTTTCCATGCTAAACCAATATTTTTTGTAAAATACAATCGTTTTAAAGTCAACTGAATTGTGATCCATTTTACAGTTATGAAATATTTTACTGGAATGAAATATATATATATATATGTATATATATATATATAACGTATTGTTTATTGTATACATGTTACATAAGATTCACAACATCCTTGACTAGTATTACGCGTGTTAAATTATTCAGATGTTGGCACATTCGGGCGCGCGCGCGTGTGTATAAATGTAAAACAAAATAATGAGGAAAAGACTCAAATTCGGCTAAATATTGGTTGCATAATAATATTTTTAATTCTCTAAAGTTCAGTAAACCAGAACTACCCGCGTGCCGATTACTTATTCAGTCGGTCTTTAAAAACGCAGTCATAATTTAAAGTTGAAATAATGTTACATATCCATTAAATTAATCTTCATTCGACGACAATGCTACAAGCATTGTAAAACATTGTAAAGGATTTATTGGAAAGTATATTCTGTATTACCTTAGCCAAGATTCGAACCTGGAACTTCCCGATCCTATCCGAGATGGGTGTCTTACCTTTCGATCGCTGCGTGGTAATATTTATCACAAGAACCAATATATTTATAAGGAGAGAAGGAACGTATTGAAAGTATATAGCGTTTAAATAACAATAATTTTAAACAAGGCCGATATAGTTTACAACAAATAATGAGGCGGGAAAAGAGTCAAATTCCATTCAGCCGAGACTAGAATGTATTAAAATCTGTGTTAATTTTGTGCGTTCGTGTATGTATACGTTATGTGTAATACGCTAGCCATATTTGATACTTATGATATAAAATATTAAAAGACAATACGGGAAATTTATTATACGAAAATTATACTTGCAAAGAAAAAGGATAAATTAAAATATTTCAATGATTAATATTAGCTTATTGTCCCTAATAATTCGGATGATATTTTTGTATAATATAGAACATATTACTTTTCTTGTAATCTTGAAAAAGATCATATCCGAAAGACTTAAGGCCGAGACACAGACTTTTGCATAACGCTGCATAACGCATAAGACGTAAGGCATAAGAGAATCAACCAATCAGAGTATGAAATGAAGGACTCTGATTGGTCGATTCTCTTATGCTTTATGTCTTGTGCGTTATGCAGCGTTATGCAAAAGTCTGTGCTCCCGGCTTTAATAAGAATTGCACTCTTTTCTTTAGCTAAAAACAAACATTAGTTTCTATTAATATACGCACTTCATTAGCGTAATGTTCGTTAGTGTATCTTCTTCTTCTTTTAGACTATTTAGGCTAATTATATACTCTGATCCATGATTGCTTGTGCTCTTTTCTTACTGTTTATCCTACATGAGATTGATTATATTTTGCTATTTAACTCGATTGTGGGTTAATTCAACGACGAGCTAGGAGAGAATGCGACGATGACGCGCGCGCGACACGTTCCATCGTCGCTCGCATTTCGACGGGCGCCGATGAAAAGTCGATCGATCCGTGCGGGGGTGGATCGACGGGAGCTTCTCTTTTTGAAACGTGGCCCATCCCTCTCAGGCAACCGGTAACCCCCACCGGTAGCGCTTGCGCTCAACGTTTTCTACAAGAGGCTGAGTACTGCTCGCGCGGATTTCAGTCTGACCCGCGGTACCGGCGCCGCGGTCGTCGTTGTGCGTCGTTACGAACCACCCTCTTCGAATATTCCCCATCATGATGCTCCCCGGCCTCGGCTAAGAGCGAGAGAGAGAGACAAAGAGAGAGCGATTCGAGCGAACGAGAGAAGAGCTCTTCTTTTTCGTCCCTTTTCTCTCCCGCTACCGCGATAAACCAAGCAGCGTCGTCGTCGTCGTTGTCGTAGACGTTAGCAACGACGTTGCTTCTTCTGGACGATCAACGTATGTTGAGACAAAAAAAAAAGAACGACAATATTGCGAACGGCAGTTCTGTTAGTCCTGCCTGCAGTTGTTGCGTGGACGTGGGGGTGGCAGTCCTGTGGGATTGCTCTCCGCTGAATCCCTCTTCTGCGCGGCATGTGATTGTGCCCTATATGTGTTATTTAACTATAAATAGTGAACGCGACTCTTATGGTGATGTTGTCTTTTGCATTGCTAAATAGTGGGATTGTCGACGGAGACGGAACGCGATCGCTTTTCGGTATTCGATAGCGGATATGCGACTATCTGATTGGTAATCTTAGGACGAAGCTGTCTATAGCTGTTGTGTTTTGCGCGATTGATATTCCTTCTTTCGTTCTGTTGGATGATACGTCGTTTTTACCGTTACTGTTCCATGAATGGCTCCTTTTTTTATGTTGTCATTTGTTGTTGCTGGATGCCAATTTATTGAAATTACTGTTTAATGGAATGACGATTTTTCGTTATGCTATATTATAAATGGGTTTATACTGTGTTTATATTAGATATTGTATATGTAATCTTAGTTGGTAGCTAATTAACAAAAATTTCGCTTAATTGTTTAAATAAAAATATTTTAATCTCAAAATATGCAGCATATTTTTTTGTGTTTTTAAATATGCGGAGACCGCAGTGTATTAATGAAAATTAATATTAAATTTATTTTATATTAATTAATCTTGCTTAAAAACTAAAGGTAAATGTATAGATTCCTAAAAATTACCAACATTTCTGCTGTAAAACATTCGACTATTTGGATCACGTTATCTGGCGAAAGAATAAAGCTCCGAAATAGAAAGAATGGATGAGGTCTGTATGTAACGTGCCAAGGATCGCAATAATCACAGAAATTACATTTTGGCGTAATTGGCATTCTTTACGAAATGTGGTCACGGTGTAAAATCGGATAAATTAATTATACAAAAGAATTAATGTCTCAGTGATAGTCTAGACTTATGAACGTCAAATTTTAAAAATTCTACTTAAATTTATTATAAAAACAATTTAAATATTTTAAATACTTACCCAATAAATGCGAAAAAGTTATCATCTTTAGATTATTCTTTAACATCACAAATTTCTCTTTCTCTCTCTCTCTCTCTCTCTCTCTCTCTCTCTCTCTCATAATTCAGTTAGTTAAAATACAATTAAACTTTTATCCTTCCTTAGACTACCCTCGAGTTTAAACGAGATCATGTTACACAATAAAAAAATTCAACTATCTCATTTTTGCTGGTCGCATTGCTGTGAGATTTTCGGAGGGAAATAGGATAGTCGGGACAGTTTCTCTCCATTTTAGTTGGGAAACTGGAGAGTGGATAGGGATGATGGTGCATTTAACGCGAGCATTTGTTTCTCGTTCGCTGCCTACTGTGGCGAATACGAAGCTATACTACTTGTTTCTCGTTTTGCCGCGATACATGCATCAGCGATGCTTCTACGATGCTTCTACGATTAACGTATTAACTATAACGTTGGTCGTGTTGATATTATTTGCATCTACCAACTTTTTCGAATAAATTCGTCGTGCAGATTTTGTCCATGGCGCGTAACTATCGTCTCTAAAGAGATTCGTTTCTGCGATTTTCCTCTATGCATAGCATACATTTACTGTTTGAAGTTATAAATGTCATCCGCAAGATAAATTCGCTTCCTTCCTTCAAATTTAATAGCCTTTTTGAAAAATTTTGATAATAATTTCAAAGTCTTCAATTAAAATTTAAGTAAAAATTTCAGTGTATTTTCATGGTATTCTTGTGAGTAATATAATAGCAAGAGCTAAAATGTGAAATATTATATTTAATCTAATGAGGTTTCCCAGGAAACCAGCGTACCTTGTTTTCGCAATTCACTTCGACGTAAATACGATACCATCTTGGTAGACGCGTTAGTAATATCTCCGTTTTACCAAATAGATTTCGTAAAAAATAAAAGTGGATCAGAAATGGACACAAACGAAGGAAAGCTTGCTTGCTTATCGAGAAACCATCGATGAGCGGTAAGATTCTGTAGCGAGATATCGATTGCATGGAAAAGCATCGCATTGCAAAGAACGTTTAATAGCATTTTGTTTTCCTTGAAAATTTTATTGATTACAATACCAAGATAATTAAGAATTTTAGTTCTCCAGAATTTGTCTGGTTTTTAAAATATTTATATATATCAGAAATTATATTGAAGCTTTGATGTTAAAAAAGTGAAATTAAATTAAAATTAACAATTGAGTTAAATCAAGACACGACAACGACAGACACTTAATGCAAATAAAGTGTGTTACCGCGAAATCATTTATACTTATATTTAAGAAATACTGACTGTGCTGTTTATTATTGCCGTACGTTTGCCAATTTTAGAACCTTCGTCAGCATGCAGCTCAGTTTGCCACGAATCTCAGCTATTGCATGCAAAGCGCATGTATCTTTTCTTAATGCACACAACGACGCATTGCATCCAAATGTACGATGACAGGTGTCCATTTAATGTCTCTCACGATATGGTGTGCAGCGAGAGAACGTCTCAGGAAATTGATAGTGGTCTCCCTTCACCATTTCACCCTTGTTGTTGCAAACTGTAATGGTTGTTGAAACTGCAGGAAAATGTAATTGAAACAATCGCGATTGAATCGATAATGTGAAACTCAGCTTCTATCAAGCATATGAAACGTCTATAATTTATATGCGTCATAGAGGCAAGCATAATTCATTGAGATGGTGGAACTTGAAAGCCGATATCCTAAAGAGAATTTACTTTGCGATATGTGAGCAATATAGGTCATTTCAGAAATCGTGCATTTCTTGCAAATTGCTCGGGGAAATAGGCAGTTGATTTATTTGCTAATATTTAGCAAAAATTCTCTTTGGTATAATTTAAAATTAAATAATCTTTGTTTTATCCGTTTTATTTCTTGACAAAAATATTAGATGCTATTAAAATAAAATCCGATGGCACTTAATTATACAAGTTATAGCAACAGCTAAATTTTTAATTACTCTGTTTCAAGACTATATTTGTTTTGGCAATAAAATATATTTTTAAATTAGTTGTTAAAATGCATAATTTTTAAGAAAAAAATATATGATTTTTAAAATATTATATCTATAAGATGGTTATCTCGAACACAATATACACCTAATATGCTCAAGATTTCTAAATACTGAATCTAGATTTATCTAGATTTCTTAAAATAAGTGGTTTATGTATATGTATAATCATATTATTATATGTTCCGGAAAAGCTAATGGCTAAAAAAATTTTTTTATTTAATAGATAATTTTATCAACTAGTGACACTAGTAATGTTTAAAATGAAGTATTTAAAAAATTAACATCATCTTTCTCTCTCTCTCTCTCTCTCTCTCTCTCTCTCTTTCTCTTTCTCTGTATGTACTCTCCCTATATGATGCGACTTAACTTGGAGTGTAGATATTTATTATATAGGGCTCACATAACATCGCATATGCAACGGTAATACACGAGAGGAGAAATATGCTTGAGTAACTATAAGTCATGTTACCCATCCGTGTCGAAAATTATTTATGACATTGCCAAACACATGTATAATATTGGAACCATTTTTATGTGTTCTTATAAATCTTTTCGTAAAAAAAATCTCATATTACGATAGAAATGTAAATATATTGAATTAAATTTTAATATATGATATTATTTAATAAAATTAAATCTTTTTACATGTTTTTATTCCACATTATATTACATAAATCTAAATAACTCTGAAAAGTTTTTAAAATTTTTTTTATTTTTTTTTTTCTTCCGATAATGTTTATAATATCTCATCCTTGCATTAAAAGTGACATAATTAAAAAAAAAAGATTTTAGAATTATTACCGTGAATGAGCTAGATAAACTTTGCCCTATTAGTTATCAAAAGTGAAGTAATTTAACGATATGCTTATACTTTTCATGATAAAATCGAAATTCAAAAAGTATATAGGACAGTTTTCTACAATTAATGAACTTGTCGAGACCGGTTATACCGCTAAATGCTCTCCAAGGCAATAAAATAGAATAGTAAAGTGAAAGAGATTCATCGCTATTGAGGGAAGCATTGTGCTATACGAATTCGATAAGGGGAGACTACGCGGGGAAACATTTGTCGGTTTTATGAGGATGCATTGGACATTGCCAATACCAGTATCAATCCAGTATCTAAATTTTAATCATCAGACCAATGTTAATCTTTGAAATAGCTTCGAAACGAACATGGGCTAAACGAGGCGAAGTCGAAGGCCGAGTTAAATCTCTGCTAAATCACTTAGTGATCACCGTGAGAGAACTCGCTTTGCGATTCCGTTCGCCTTTCCTTCGGATCAGCGATCTCATATTGGAGCTACGAATGGAGCTAGCAAGGAGAATGATGAGTTAGTTACACCTAAATAGGTTAAAATGAAAATACATAAGATTACTTTAAATCCAAAATCTATAAAATCTATTTTAAGCACAACTTTGTAACTATACTATTCATTATTTAATTCAACATGTAAAACATCCTCAAAAAGTACAATTTAGTATTGTATAAAGATTTCTTGCAACATCTGTGATTTAAACTCTTGATATGCGTGCATTCAGAACTCAGAGCTTGTAAGTTTGATCTCTAATAAAACCAATAACGTGTAAAACAAAATTTACAAAGGAAACTCTTACATTTGAATTATTTTAAATATTTTATATACGTATACAAAACAAAGATATAGATGGGATGGTAAAACTTTAAATTTGCAACTTAAAAATTTGCTTATTATTCAGCACTTTGAAGTAAAAATCAATTTATTCATCAATCAAACGTATGCTCTTTGAATAAATATCTAACAAGGGAATGATTGATTATAGCAATCAATTGCGCTTCGTTGTACATGATAGCGATATATTAAAAATGCGTGATTGTTTTACATGATATAAATCTGTTGAAACGTACAAATTCGTCTTCAAGGTTGAACAATGTATGAAGAAACGGCAATTCACATTTATAAATTCGTGGACTGCAATCGAGTGTGCGTCATGCGGAAGCAAGCACGTATGCAAACTATCTCCCGAAATAACTTGCTAGAGAGATAGAGAGGCAGAAGTGAAGTTGTTTCTTTCGGTACCTGTGTTTGCCTCGCGCTCCAGTATTATATCATAATGTAACGCGACAGATAATAATGTAACGACATGAGTTTCGTCGTACGACATCTCGACGAAATTTATACAGTCGTCATCACGCTTCACTCGCATATCACATATCCACTTTGTTGCATCATCGCGCACTCTTGTTTTCTTCCATGTATGTATTCCGCATTTTGTAAAGATAATCATCATGCAACATGAAAGGTGTTAAAATTTAATTGTCCTTTTGACGTATGTAACGCCGCGGTGCATTCAACGAAATTGTTGCATGTGCAGGTTGTGCGTAACATCAATCCCATTAGCGCATCAATCCATGCTTTCCGCGACTATAAATTTGACTTTGATATTGGATTACGCGAAACAAGCCTCGAATCATTAAAGCGAGATGAATATTGATTGTTAATGATAATACTGATTGAAACGATTATGATATAAAATTATAATAACTAATTATTGCTTATATATACATATTAATTCGTAACATGAATTAAATATTCGCACCAATATTAGCCATTATGTAATGTGCATTTCCAGATAAATCATAGCAATCAAATGTGTCGGTGGTGTTTCTCATGGGCCAGCAGTCATTTAAATTCGACAGTTTTAGATCAATTTTCTTGTTTTTGTAACTCATTGTAGGTATTACCTCAACGGAACTATTAGTTATTCTGTCAAAAAGAGTAAGGCAGGAATATCTTGCATGTTAATATGCAAATTAGCGAAATGTATAAAAAAAGAAAAGGTAATTCAGAATAGAGAAAATTTCTTTTGTTTGCGTCTGGCATAAATTTGAATTTTTTATCGGTGAAAAATCAACTCTCTATATCTCGACGGTTGGCGAGAGAATCCCATGTGACGTGATAACTTACGTAAATTCACATTTCATTGCATTTGCATTTGCATCATTTGTGCAATATACATATTTGAGCTTTTATAAATACATATATATGTATCTATATATGCATAGTTAAATGTTTAATGTTTTGAATTTGTTAGGTATGCGAAATGTTTGAGAAATTACGTCATAATAATGAATTTAGACTCATTAACGAATTTGAAAAGAATGGCAATAATATTGATAATCGGTTCTAAGAAATTAAATTATTTAGAAAATCAAGTTTGTAAAATAACAAAACAATCTTGCATAATTAAATGAAATAATACTATCAATGTGTATAACACATATTAATAGTTATTAATAGAAATTTGATTTACTATATTATAAAGAATGAAAAGAATCAAGAAAAGAGACTAACTAAGAAGTATATATAGTAATTTCTTATGTTAATACAAATATATAGCTTACTTTTCTAAAGTATTATTATTATTATTTTTACTCAAACGTATGCTATTGCCTTTTTCGAGTTGTAAAGTCGTTGCAGTTCAATCTTTAATGAGGATTGCAATGGAAACTTATTCCAACTAATTCTGAACTAACTATACGGCTTGCGATTTTTAAAGTAAAGTAGAGGTCATCGTATGAAGTTTTTAAATGGGATTAAAGTTAATTCAAACCAATCACCAAGTTCGTCGATAATCAGTTGTGCAAAGGTCCTATAAGTTTTCAAATCGAATTTTCAGTTTTCGATCTCATGGAAAGTCGACTAAGATGGAAGTTAAAATAATTGAAGAGGTATTCATGTTAGCCAAAGCAAATTTAATCGCTTTAGTTAGTCATTTTCACATAATAGAGTAAATTTCGATATAGAATAGATTTATATAAATTGAAGAAAATATATTAAAAAGAGATATTTTTAACTCTCTCTCTCTCTCCACCATGCGTCATGTGTATTTTTGATTTATTTACTTTTATTTATCTGTTAACTCTTTTTAGTGTTTTCACTGCCAATCTATATTCTGGACATATCTTTATATTAGTTACATTTTTTTGTACCTTTATACAGAACAATCGAGATTAAATGAATATCGACACTTCAAAGCTGTGATCGAGGCTACAAGCATATTGATATTTTGAATGTGAATAAAGCGCTTTCTGGTTTTTTACGGAAAAAGCCGAGGGCATCGATAGACAATGTTAAAATGTGAAAAGAATGAGAATCGCTATTGCTATCATGTCACAATGTGAAAATAAAAAAAGAAAAGTTGCAAAAAGAGACGTACAGAACTTTATATTTTGGGGCTGTGTGTGTGTGTGAAAACTAAATATATGATTTTTATTACTTTATTATTATGATTAGGTCTATTGAGACGAAATATTAAATATAGTTTGTTGTGTTTTAATATCAATAAAGTATAAAATAATAGTTTTTAAATATTTTACTTGAACATATGTTGTCGCCAATGTGACAACACTCCACATTGAGCTTCCGCTTGTTATGCATTTCGCGCTCGTTGGAAATCTACCAGCTCGATAATCGTCCTGTTCGATATCAATATATACATATATTGCAAATGCAAAATGCAGTTGATATACGGCTTCAAATGAGGCCAGGAATTAAAAATATTGCCTCCGACAAATATACCATGTCTGTATTTCTCTTTTATCGATAAATATGCATTTTAATTCGCATATACTGCATATATAATTTACGCGTTGCATGTAATATAGAATCTCAGAAATAAATGAACGCATTTATTGATAAAAGTGAAGGATGAATATAGACTTATTAATTTATCAAACATGATCGCAGATGAATCGCGAATATGGTGGACTATAATTGCTTGTCGATTTTAATTAACATTATAGGTTGCGTTACGAAATATTATTGTAAATGAGGTTCGAAGATTATAAACAATGAGAATTGAAAATTAAGATCAGCAAAGCAAAAATAAAATGTTCATATATTACAATTGTTGTGATAAAAAGTAATGATTAAATTAAATTCTCTCTCTAACTGCGAATAATATTTGCGAATGTTAAAGCTATGAGTGCAGAAGTGTGTGTGCGTATGTGTGCGTGTGTGCATGTGCGTGCGTGTGTATGTGCGTGCGTGTATATGTGCGTGCGTGCATGCGTAACAGACAGATAGATAGAATTTGTGCAAAAAGATAAGATTTTCTATTTATATGTATAAATTTGACTTATTTATGTGAAAATTATCGATTAAGTTTACTTTATAAGACTTTCAATACCTATTATCTTTTTATGATTTCATTTAGTTATATAATTTATAAAATAATAAGTAGTCATTAAAGTTCTCATAATCGACTATATATTAAAAGCTATTATAAAAATAGCTTTTAATATACATATGTATGTGTAAATAACTCGTACAATTTGTACGCGACACATTTAAATAATGCGTATATTGTACTAATATTGAAGCGCTCAAGCAAGGAAATATGTTTTTTGGTGACAAGACGTTCTCCAATTATACGCGGATTAAACATCACGGATGTATATGTAGTTTCAGGGCGGACGTTGCAGTGCGCGGCTGCACCGCATCTCCGCAAACAGGCCGCATGGTACATGGGACGCATAACTCGTAGTTGCACGTCCGGTCAAAATGGAGCCACGGGTATATCGATTATGGCATTTCGTCTCAGGTTTCCGGGAACCGCTAGGCTATCTAACCCGCTTGAAGGCAATGCATATCAAAGTGGGCGCGTTTCGATAAAAAAAACTCTTAATCCTTCAGCATGTCCTTGCAATACTCTTGGATATCGATGTCATTATTTTCGGGAGTCCAAAGCCGCTTATCATATAAAGAGACAAGAAAATAACAACAACAACTTTACACTTATAAAAGAGATTTAATGTTGTGTATTGATGGTTGAACAAGTTGCTCTGCATTTGAATTTTATCTAATCTATAATATAAATGAGAAATCATAATGAACTTTTATTTATTGATTCATAACATATTATCGAATCATCATATATAATCGCACCATATTTATCACATTTAGTACTTATGCTTTATATTAAATTAAAATAGCAGGTATAATTTCAACCTTCTATATATTTAACTACACATTATTTAAAAAAAGATTAGAGAGAAAAGACAAATTTTTTATATAATTGTAATATGAGAGAGAGAGAGAGAGAGAGAGAGAGAGAGAGAGAGAGAGAGAGAGAACAATGTTTTACGTGAATGCGATGTTCACGTAGCGTAAGCATGGACGATTAAAGTCAAACGATTTCGAATCGCATCGATTGTTAATACTTTTCTTAAGCGTTTCTAACTAATATCGTAATTCTTTAGTGGTTTATATCATTTTTTTTATGTTTATAACATCCATTAATTTCCGATTTGCTTTGCGTAATGCGTACCTGATGGTCCAATGACAATTCTCGATTTAACTCGCGGACGAATTTATTTCCTGATTTGAACGCCGTTGATCAGTCTCCCTTTTATCGTGGGCGTTCAGAATTCGTCCATCGAGTGACCAAAAGCGAACAAAGGCTCGATTTATCTCGAATGGAATCACCGATAGCGTTCGTACGTGGTGCAGTCCCATTGTACTGAAAATTTCACGAAAGCGACGAATAAATAGTTAATTGAGGTCACATTATTATGTTATTTCGTAACAAAATAAATTTCTAGATATTCTAAAATTTTATTTTACTGAATGTGAATTTATCACAAAACATACGAATAAAAATATTGTTTTTCTATTGTTTTATACATACAATAATATATGATTTTGATAAACAATGCCATTTTGTATAGAAATTGGACAAGTTAAGTATTTTAAATTTTATAAAAATATAAGTACCTTGCATAAACCCGTGTTAAACCCGTGTTATACCTAAATTTATTGAGTTTTGAAGATTAACTTATGCCACTTTAGGATAAACGCTTTGTATGTATGATGACACGAAGGAAGACTAATGTGAACGGAAGGGGACTTTCGCCACTCGATCTATAAATAAATCCTACGTCGCGCTTTTCATAGCCTCTGAAAGGTGCTTTTTGGTGATACGGTTTATCTGAGGAAAATCGTGGTTCGTATATTATCCGCAGTTCTCTGCTCGTACGTCCATTCTCATTTTAATTATACTACTCGCCTTATATATATATATATATATATATATCTTATTATATCTAACTCTATATTTTCCTTGGTCTCATTAATTATCATCAAGCGATTGATGTCACATTTTTTTATATTAAATTATTAAAAAATTTCTAAAACAATTATTTTTTTCCTGATAGTTTTATATTGAATTAAAATAAACGTCATATTCACATTCATTTTTAAACTAAATAGAAAATTATAGTTCTACAAAAGATGTACTAATTTGATATCAGTGAACAATGAATGATGATGCCGTACTCACATACAATTGGTCGAAGGTTAACGTCATTAACATTAAATTCTCCCATTGATTATAGACTATAACAATCGATAAGATGACACGATATTAAACTCCACGGGTAGTCACTTGAAATATGCGTATATAATTCTGTTCCGTATCGCATCGCATCGATCAATTATGTTGACGTCCACATAATTCGCAGTCTGCAATGTCAACATAACGTGTTGCGTATCCGTGTCGAATATCAGAACGTATAATTTTGAATAAATCTTGCCAAGAAATTTTTATCCTTTTTGCATTCCCGATATTCGCGTGTGCGTACACCCGATTTCTTGAATCCTCCGTAGGGGTGCCTTTCTCCCTAGTTTATCCCTGCCAACTCGTGTGCAATTTCGGCCAAATCAACGAAACGCACGAGTGACTCCCACGTCGCGAATATCGACGAGGATATTGCAGTGCGCGGTCAGAATGCAAATATCGAGGATGCGACAAGCGTTCCACTGCATTATCCTTATACGACTGTGATTTTCTTCTCAATTCTTTAAAAAATCTAATTTTTCGCTGCAAGAAAATTAACCTTTCGAAATGCTTCTGCTACTATTTGTTTGTCTCATCTTGTTATCCATTGTTGTTGTTAGTGGCCTCTATTACGTTATAGTACACATTTTGCTGTTTCATCCACGGGAGAATCGAAAATATCCAGGTTCGAGATGTGTTTGAAATAAAACTGCATTATTGTCGATATTATCGAAGCGTGCACATCACGCCTAATAAGATTAGGAAAGCAAAATGCAGGCATCAGTTACATAATTTTATTAAATGTTTTATTGACAATTTCACTATATATTATATAGATTAAAGGTATAGTTGTGATTGTCTAATATGAGAACATGAAACATGAGATTTTTCTATTGCATGTATTATTGTGTCAAGTACATAATGATATTTTGATAAATCTATATCTTTTTTACTAAGAATTTCTAAGTTGAATATTAATGACACAGACATTTCATTTTGATCAATAGGTATTTCTATCTTTTACCGCAAATCGTGAAAAAGTGACGCACGGATTTTTCACGTTCGATGACCGCGTTCATTCAGTCGTGACGCGAAGTAATCCGCTTGGAAAAAAGGTGCAAGAATCTCCACGGAGAAGTCGCTCACTCCTCTGTCCTCGAGTTTTCAATTCCGGTACGTCGATAAAATCTCGCCGCTCCGCATTTCTGTTAAGGAAACCTTCGGATTTTCTCGCGCCCGGACGCGCTCCTGTGCGATCATAAAGATGATAATGTCCCCAATACAATATTCTAATGTAGTAGAGCACGTTGCATGTTGAAGAGATAGATTATTTAGATATAAAAATCTATTATTTTAAGCACATTGCTGAAAAAAAAGTAAATTCTAGAATAATTTCTTCTGCATACAGTTATATATTTTTTAAGCTAAATTCTATTGTACACAATTTTATTTTGACATGCAGTTACTCTACTCGTAAAAAAGTGATATTTGTTCTTATTTATTTAAGTAATTACCATTTCAAAAATATTGATTTGAGAAATAATTAATTTTGATATTATTAAAATAATAGCTTTATTATATATAATTATAATTTGATTTCTTATTATTTTGTATTTTTGTATAGATTACATTTTATGCGTCATGATACGTTCTTTATATTCTCTTCGTTTTGTTAATTAATTTTAATTAGTTTGCAGTAACTTTGATAAATGTTATTGTTCTTTTTAGTTTAAATGCTCGTCTTGCTTAAAATAAAAACTTGCAATCATTTTTTAATAAAATAAAATTTAAAATCGCCCAGTTCGTGTTTTTTTTAAGTTGAAGAGATTATTGTGATTGAGATATATCTCCAAATTATTCAGTGTATTTGTATCCACGAAATTTTTACGTGATATCAAAGCTATAACATTATCGCACTTTAACGCGTTATGGATCATGAGCACGTCATCAGGAAAATCAATAAGAATTGGACGAGGAGGTCAAGAGATAACATGAGAGTTAACGACGTAGGGCAGGTATCGAAGATATTACGAAATGAAAATGGATAGTCAAATGTGAATGAGCTCTTATTCAATTTATTTAGAGAACGGTTCAACTTTCCTTATTTCAGTGACACGCTATGACTATAGTTTAATTTGGTGTTTTACTTCAAATCAAACATTAAGTAAAACTTTATTAGCGTTTCGTTCCAATGCATATATATATATATGACTCGTGTTTTTTTTTTTTAGACAAATATATCGTAGAAATGTATTGTACTACAAGAGCGTGTGTAAAAAAGTGTGGCTTGGATTAAACTGAGGAATGATACAAACACTTACAATTAGTTTAACACTTTGCTCTCTAGGAAATATCTGTCGAATCCATGTTGACACATTGATTTAATCACGTCGATATTGCTTGACAATGCTCGGTGAAAGAACTAGCCCGGAAGGGGTTTAAATTACTCGCAGAAATTGCATCGTGGCTCGTATTGAGGGGGTTGTTGGGAGAAACACTTGACTGTAAGTTCTGTGGTGTGCCCATCCTAATTGGTTTTCCGTGTATACGTTCCGGCATACGTTTCTCGACGATCCCGACAGACAACGCGAGCAAGGAACGCGAGTATTGTGCTTACTCATTCGGCTGTGTGGAATTACAGGCAGGACCGCTTGACAATAACAATAACGATGTTGGGCACACACGTGACAAATTGTCCCGAATGGCCCATCTTCTTACGTCACGTCTGTAGATTAGAATGTCAGACCTTATATACACTAATGCTCAATTATTTCTCAATTGAATATTCTGGTTGTATAAGTTATTAACGTGATGACATATATGGTTTCAATGATATATAGGATCGGAACTGGAAAAGAAAAATATGACTGTGAAACGTTCTTACCAGAAAATATATTAATTTTATCTGCATTAATATACTGTAAAAAAAAACTTTGTGTGTATATACTTTTCTTTTTTGTGTAAAATTATCCCAAAACAAATAGAATACGAACCCTTTTTTCATCTGTGGCGTATTGTTCTCCATATTTTTTACTTTATTAATTTACTAGAGTGAGCTAGAGAAGCGTGATTTAATCCAAGAGAATGCACAATACGAAATAATAACTGACAATGAAATACGAAAACATTGAAAATGATCATAGATTACGCCATCTTGCGAAAAGCTTTCTCATGCTAGTGGCCACTTCCTATTGGAAGCGGAAATGGAGATTCGCAGTCGGCTCGCGCGCACCAAACGAGAATTGCTCCAAGTCGTAAAGTGACTCTCAGCTATGATCGATGTGTCGGCTTGACTACCTCATATCGCATCGGCGAATTCTGCCGATTCAGCATTTTGCGGAGTAGAAGTTTCATTCGTGGATCCGAGAAGAGAACAGCAATTTTATTTGTATGTCCCCATATTTATTACGATCGTAACAAATAAGAATATTTCTCAATAATTTATGTTTGTTATCGTACAATTATTTATTTTCAAAAATCATATTAATATTTTTTAATTTCAAGATGTTATAAGTATTTTGTAAAATTTATTACCGATACTTTTTACCTTCCACGATTTACACATTTTACTCTGACGTAACAAGTACATAGTAACAAGTATAAATTGATTCTTCAGGCGTTATGACATTCGATAATATTATTGCAATAAAAATGATTTGATATCTCCATCAAGGTGCAACAGGGAAATCATCATTGCGAATTTCAATGGACTACTTTGTTCACTCTATTCGAATTATTCCATGTACTTTGTAAGGAGAACTAAGATCCCACCGCACATCAAGATTTAATGGCGAACAAGTACCGCTCGAGAACTCGCGGAATCCATTAAGAGTAGTGCCAGGCTTATGAACAAAGAAAAGGGATAACGGAAAAAGGGGTTAGACGAACGAAGAGATGAATAGCTTTATATGAATTTGATGTTTTAATAATTTCCGATCTGCACGGCATAAAGTCTGTAACTTTCGTTTTACGGAAGCAGCGCGGATAGCGCAAACGAATGGGAAATTGGCGGGTAATGAGTTTTAGATGAAGCCTCCAGACTCGAGGGCAGCTATCGATCAATATATGTATAACGATAGTAGAGAGCTCTTTTGGGAAGGTCTTTTCCACGTTGCTTTTTTTATTTAAAAGAGTATCTAACAATATGAAGAATTTTCTAGTTTAAATAAGTATTTTTACTTGAAAATTTTAGTTTAATGGCCATAATATATCTAGCTCTTTATCTATTAATATTTTTAATTTGTTAGAAAGAACATCTTTATGATTTTGCATGATAATTCTATAAATACAAAAAATAGAACGTACACATTGACATAGACGTATGCACAGCAAGTATAATAGATTTAAAGAATAAGCGATAACTGTTCTCGAATTTTTTTTAAGTTTGAGGAGGAATTTTTTTTTGTTAATTGACGTACCAAAACTTGTATGTGAATTTCTATCAGTATGTATACATATATATACAAAAGCACAAATATGAGTTTAAGATATAAAAATTATTAATATTATATTAATGATATAATTAATTATATCATTAATATAATATTAATAATTTTTATATTTTAAACTCATATTTGTGCTTTTGTTAGAAAACAGCTCTTCAATTTTGTTTATATTTGAGATTAAACTTGATTTCTTAGGCGAGGGAGAGGGAAGTAGTAAGGAAGAGGTATAGGAGAACGAATGTTTACTTTCTGTCGCATACCCCAACCTTCTACATTGGAAAATAGAAGGAGCTCAACTATCTGACAACAGTCCCCTGAAGGTATAGAATGTCGTCTTTGACATTATCCCTCGTCTTCATGCCGATGATTCTTAAACAAACTGACGCCAACCGCCAAGAGCTTTCTCACAGCTTATATTTTGTCCTTTACACTTTATATTTGAGTCGCGACTTTTCTTTTAACCCATTAAGCACCAGTCTTCATAAAGAGCACATAAGTTTTCTTCGCAACCTGACCAATGAGAGGAAAGTTTATCAAGCGACATGTATATAATGTTTGCGCATTATTAAGAAATACGAGAAGTATATAAATGTATAAAAAATATAGAGAAGATACTGAACAAATTATAACATACTTATGCGTACGTTACGTACGTATACATCTGAATATACCCTAGTATAGCATTTTCTGCAAAAATTTATTTTATAGCAAAATTTGTGTGCAATTAAATGCAGCAGAATTCAGCAATTTGCTGCAAGATTCGTGTACTGTACATGCAAATAAACTGTAGATACTTACGACAGAAATCGAGCTATCTTGAAGATTCTTCGTGATTGCAATTTAATTGACAAGCAATTTAATATTTTTGATGGATCTAATCCAGGTTCGTTTCCTGGCTGAGGTGATATTTTTCGCAATAAATTTCTTTACAAGTTTGGGGGGGGGGGAAGGGATTCTTATAGATGCTTACATTAGCATTAAAAATATATTAAATTGCTTGTCAATTTAATTCGTTATAGTGAATTCCGGCTTTATGTAAGAACTGTGTTTTAAGTCCGACAAAAATGCGGCGCATAGTTTGTGTGTGGCTGAATAATGTAACAATAAAAATTATTACATCCGTGTCAGTTTGCATAGGCACTATTTAGTTATTATATATGATTTATTTATTGGGAGCCTTAAGTTCTTCAAGTTATAAATATAAATTATTAATATTACACTTTTGCTTTATTTTTTAAAGACGTAATTGTCTTTTAAACGACGAAATTATATCGACGACAAGGAAGGATCGTAAGATCAGAATTTCTTCGATGTTTCATGATCTCAAAAATCTATACTAAGCTGACTCTTATTGGACTCCTCAAGACCATTTTCAAGAAAGCCCTTTCGATCGGAACTTCGGAGAACTTATTCGAGCAAGGGCATTCCACTTCCTTCGAGAGAAAGTTCGCGATATTAAAACGATGTAAAAGTTTAATCGGTAGATATTCAATACTTGTCGCGTATAGCGTCCAATGGTCATGTTTATGATTTTCTATAATATTTCGGCATACATAACTTCTCTTAAGTAAAGCACGTTTTAAACGTATGTTTATAAAATTAAATACTTGTGTCTTACATTACTTGAAACTTAATTTAATAATAAGATTTTTGCTAAATTAAACTCTTCTAAACGAAATATAATCTTAAGAATTGAGATTACACTTTACATTAAAATTAAATTTTTAGAAATTAATGTTCTATTATTATAAGACTTTTGTATAAAGTGCAATGCTATTTTATTCGTATAAAATAATGGTATGCGCTTAACGTGTTATAAACCCCTCGAGTTTGCAAGGACGCATATAATATTCCACTAATATGCGCTTAATTAACCCATATTTCTACCGACATAAAGAGCCATGCTGAAGCTTTCTGGCTTTTTTGCAAGTGCTCTTCTGTCCTCTTAAATGTACCACGTTTTAATAGGGAGCAAACGCGTATTAAAGTCACATCAATTATAAACGCAAGTTTTGCACATGATAACTTTTTCTCATATCGTATGTCTGACGTAAAAAAATTTAATCGGATACATATCTCAATTGTCTCTAAATTAACTAAACTATTATTTTTTTTTTATTTAAAGTTTACTTGAAGTTGAATTATAAATTTAACAAAAATTTGTAATATCTTGCTCAGAATGTATATTTGATATCTCACAAAGGACATTTGTAAAACAGCTTTTAACGATCTCAATTTATGAAATTATTATAAATTTCGCAAACAACAAATGGTCATCGGTGCTGAGAATTAAAAACGCGTTCTCATTTCTATGACGTCTATGTCTGCTGCATGATGCTTTAATTAAAAACTAATTAAATTGGCTTTCCCTCTTCTTTTCGGGTCAACTAGTTTTGATCGGTACTCAATCTCATTTTTTTTTAACCAAGAACTGAAAACTGGTACTTACTCGTACAATCAAAAATTCAATCAAAAATAAAATTAATGAAATGAAGAATTAAGAATGGAATTTATGCAATGGGGAAATATTGATTCTTTGAAATATTTAAACAAAAGTAAATATACATAATTAGTAATTACTTTTGCAATTTTGAATAAGAATCGTAAATTGTAGACTAGAACAATTTTTGCAAACAGAATAGATAATAGGTATGTTCTCATTAGAGAACCTACTTGCGAAAGACGGATAATTGGAATTGCGAAAGGAGTTGAATGTCATGTGATTATCCTTCATCGCAACATTTTCGCAGTCGTCGCGGAATGTCGGATTTCACGATCGCGAAATCTATCTTGAATTACCAGACGAGACGTCATCGAATGTAGTCGACTTCACTACGAAGAGATGAAAGTCATACTCGGCTCTTTCTGGATCAGGTTTAATATCTGGAAGGGTTGGTTACGGGAGGGCAAAAGCTGAGAGGCATAAAGAAAAAAGTAAAATAAAAGAGATGCGGATGAAAGTTAAGAGGAAGGAAGACGGGAAGCTGAGTGCAAAATAAAAGAGAGAAAGAGATATACGAGACATGCGCGAGGGAAAACGTACGTGATGCAAAAGATGGAGGTAGAACACATCGGGAATAATGTCATATCGATTTTCCGAGCCCTTTTTTCGCCGTCTGTGGCGTCGATGTCGAAGGGCGTCCATAGTCCGCAACTCGAGCGTTAAAATTTTCAAGTAAACTTTTGTAAAATACATGTCTTATTTCTCTTGTCCTTAAATGGACGTAATTTCATGGGTAATATGTAACCCATTATTTGCATGCGTTTGCTGCATAAATCAATCATCTCGATTCATTATAAAATAGATAACGGAAAATAATGGAAATTCATATAAATTGTGAAATTTTGTTGAAATAAGTACACAAGTAAACGCGTTAATTCTGATAGTATCTCGTTTAAATTTATTGGTATTCCTGTAGCGCTGACATTGCAGCTATTTAAATCTCGTCTCATATTTATATCATAGACGGTTTAAACAGGCATTCTGAGCACTAAATTCGCGACGCGAATACTAGATCCTGAGGTCGCTGTGCTTTCAAGATTGATTTACACAGCTCTTAAAATAAACAGCTCGTACTACGAAGACGCTACATTATTTTATCGGACATTCCTTCTGCAAACAGCTGGTTGTAATCGTGATCCCGATATAGAAATCCCGGCAACGATTTTCGCAGACAACGTATTGCAAATTAATTTTCACCGCGATGGATTGGAACATGCGGGAAGCTCGATAAGAAGCATGCCTTTTGTCTCGCAAACTATAGAATTTCCCGTATTTTTCCACAATACCGAATAAAATGGTCGCCTGTTGGTGATATACCTGTTATGGTGTATGGTGGCTCATCTACTTCAATAATCTATCTTCCCTCTTATTTCATCTTTCGATTCCCCGGTATTTTCGCGCGTAATCGCTTTTACGCTCGTTTAACCTTATTCCATTCACTCGAGTCGTATTCGTGTAGCTAATGCGCATTGCGCTTACATTACCTTTGTATTTTGCATGTCAAATGTGTCGTTATCGTATGAATTCCAGATAATTAGCTTGAGATGTTCCATTAATGCGGTATGTATGCATATTCTACTTACAATTAGAAGGTACTTTTAGTATCTCTCAGATGGTACAATTTAATGTTACAGCCACTCAACATAAGAGCCATTTATATACGCATCTCAAACCGATCATTGTAGCAGCTCTATGTTACTTCAAAACACATATTTCTTAACAAATTTAAAAATAAGTTTTTTTTTATAATACTAAGACTGAAAAAATTTGTGTCATAAGACACCAATTTTTATAGTTTTTATAATTTATTAGTTAATGTGTGACATTTATTAGATTCCATATAATGTACATACGTATAAAGTTGGCTTTATGCATCCATTCTATTTTCGTGTCAAAGTGACCTAATAAATCACGTGTATATTTGCAAATTTATCGCATCGATCGTGAATAACAAATATAAACGTTGTATAGCAATCTCCATGATTTTTTACATGAATTACGGTTGCACATTTTATAAGATTTGAAGGATCTGCAACACCTACGATATGACTTTCATATAATTTAGTTTCGTGTTACGATGTTATACGTAACGTTAATCCGACGTATTCTTTCACTATCTTGGTACTCTTTATAGTATATTTCCTTTCTCTCAATATACTAAACGCGCGCGCGTCACATGTTTCTCTTCTTCTCATATTTTCTTTCACATTTTACGTCTTCTCGAGTATGCGATAGTAAGATATATATACATACATATAAGCTAGAGTAAAATAAATTGAGCATAGAAATTATGTATTAGATTTCGAGATTTCAATGATGTCAAATTCGAAAAATTGTCGGAGATCCTATCTTTTTGCTTTTGATTCCTTAAACTCGATTACTTTTATGATAATCGCTATCAGATTTTCTGGGATGTACGATGGCATGAGGAATTATGCGCCTCCGAAGAAACTTCATCGAGCTACTGTGACGGTGACAAATTGCTCGATTTCAAGAGCTGCGCGATTCCTATATCCTTTAACTTTCCGTTTCTATCCGCTTCGGCCGTTTATCAGGAAACTTCAGATTTCATTCCATAATGCATTTATCCTTTCATATACTAATGCAATTTATTTCGCTCATGTAACTGAAATATATCAATCAACTTTCAATTTATTGATAGATTTTTAATATCGATACCTTATCTATTTATAATTTTTCTCATTTTAAGAGATTGAACTTGTAAAATAGTAAAAAAAATTGAATTCCAAATAGATTTTTATTATTTTTAGTAAAACAAATTTTATCCTAAAGATATAATGCGCACAAATTAATTATAAATGTAGTTGTACCTTGTTTACTGTATGCATAAAATAAGTTTTATTCTTTTCTACAGAAAAAAAATATTTTATTCAAAAACATTCCTTCTAATTTTTATTTTAATAAAAAGATATTATCTAATATACACACATACTTTGAACGTAATATATAGAGAATAAATAATTAAATTATATAGTTTTTACTTTTCAAGATGACTCTAAGGCATTGCTCGTAATGCATTAATATATTTTGAATATTTCGAATGACTAACAATAAGTTAAGGTTTGCATGCGCGCGATTAGAAAAGGGATTTTCCATCCTAAGATTGGAATGCCGCTTCTACGAATCGCAATATCCAAGAAATTTTAGAGAATGGCACGATTTATCATTTCCAGAAATGAAAACATTTGGAGTCCTGCCGTGTCCTGACGAAGCAGAGTCAGGAACGAATCGACTCGAGTGTATCGAAGGATTACATGCACGAGTAGATATCTCAATTTTGTTCTTGATTACTCGAACATCGCCAAAATTGAAGGCGCAGTTTTCTTTTGTCACTTCTGTTTCCTGTGCGTCTGGAGTAAACCAGTCAAAGAACAGGTAAACTAAAATATGAGATTAGAATTTGAAATTAATCAGATCAAGTTTTTTAATAGAATCTAAGCCTTTTAAAAATCCGATCAATTATGCTTTTTACGAGAAGAATCAAGGAAAATAAAATATTTGAGAAAGAAGAAATTGTCGTCATTTATATAATAAAAAGTATTATTTAAAACTTAATATGAAACTAGTCAAAGAAATCTATTACACTTGTATATGTCTTTGTATTCTTGAAATATTATAAGTACACACCTGTATGTACAGATGTTTTACAATTACATCTGTAAATCTTTTCTTATAATTTGCTTTTAAACGTCTTACTAAAATTCCAAGGTCAAAGGAGGAATAAGTTGAATCCAATAAAAAACGGATAACTAAACAGACGATTCCTTCTCTCTTTACTATAAATTCTATTTCTCTGGATTTAATTAAAGAATTACGTGAATCAATATTTGACTGAACAAATTATTTAAATTGCTTTTTCCTTTTCTTGGATGTAATTGATCTACTCATCGGATAAAAGAAGTACTGCCTACTTTTTTTTAAGCGATTTGTTAGAAACAAATTAGTAGTTTAACAAATGCTAAATTCTATATTTTATTTTTTAAATAAAATTTTTTACAATCTAAACATTTATATATGCTATTTTATTCTTTACTTTAATTGTCATTGAAGGTCTGATTGCAAATCTGGCAATAATTTTTATAGTTTTTAATAAATAGTGGTTTATCGTTTGAATTCATTTAATTGTTAATTGGAAATATTAATCATATCTTGATCAAATATGGCACAAAAAAGCACATTCTATCTATAGTATCACTATTGTTAGTTGCAATACTAATTTTTGTACTATATCTACAGTATATTAATTTTTTTAATATTTAATTCTTGTGATTAGACGTTTCTCTCTCTCTCTCTCTCTCTCT
>NW_012028682.1:216016-226167 GCF_000956235.1 Wasmannia auropunctata | reverse complement strand
CTTCAAGTTTTTATAAATTAAATTTTATTATTTAAATGTTTATAAAATAGCAATTTAAATTTTGAATTGATTCATAATTAAGTTTATATTTAATTGATTTATATTATTATTTTATATATTATATATTATATATTATTTTATATTATTATTTATATAAGATAAGGAAGAGGATTTCTTCAAATCTAATCGAGAAACAAGAATAAATTATATCTCTTTGTTATGCGATATTCCTGTGCTAGATTATCCCTAATCGTTGTCACCCAGACATTAAGTATAAAAAACCCATGAGAAGTTTGCCATTCTAGTTTTCTAAATAAATTGGAAAAGTCGAATTAAATTATAAAATTACAACCTCGAATGGCTTTTGGACAAGGTAAAATAGAAGACAATTAGAAAACCGAAACACTCCATGAAGATGTGAGCGAAAATGAAATTTGTTTAACGAAGTCATTTCACCGCTATTGCTTTTCTTCCTTCTCATTTGCATCTTCGTGAATTAGATTGCAGACGTACAAGCAGACTCGCAATCAGTAACTTTTCCTCGTAAGAAAATTACGTGTTTACAAAAGCTCGAAAGATGCAAAAGCAAAGAGGTGAAAGTAATTAAAAAGAAAAATGTATGTATTTAAAAAAAATAAGCGAATTTTTTTTCTCGTTGACATACAACGAGCAAAATCGGTTACAACAAGTAGAAGGGTAATTGCCAACGATAAAAATCGAGCTTTTGCGACGATTGCGGGAAGAAAATTGGATGATAAAGATGTCGTATTACGGCGACGGACAACGAAGTAATTAAAGGAGAGGGGAAGAATGAATATTCTTGATCCTTGTACGACATTCTAAGTCGAATTAGATTAAGGAAAAAGAAAGATTGTGATTAGCTTAAACACTTGAAATGCACGATGCAATTCTGTATCGATGATTTTTATCGAAAGGACAGAAAACTTTATTTGCTAAAGCAACAGTTTGTACATAATTCGATCATTTTTTAAGAAAAATTTAGTGCAATGCACTAAGAGATTCTATCTTTGAACGTGAAAATTTTAACATCACGCAGACAGAGTTTTATTATCAAAAAGAAACTGTTTCATAAGTTTAGAAATCGCGATCTGAGTAAAGGAGTTTACACACAAAATAGACAGGAATAAAAAATGTAACATATATGATAGTATATTTTTTATATTTTTGTAAATATTTTACACATATACGACCCATCCGTTTCCACTATAAATTCATGTTTTTAGCGCACAAGTAGAGAATTACATATGACAATGCATATCGAAATTTTCATTTTAAAACTTTATTACAAGTCATTTTAAAGTAGTTCTTACACGTATCACATAATACATATCATGAAAGGGATGTGGCGAGGAAATTCAGACAATACAATACATATGTATACATATATTGTAATTTGCAAGTATAACCTTACGATTTATAATTACTTTATTTTGATCGATGGAAATAAAATATAGTAATGTAATAAAATATAGTAATGTAATAAAATATAGTAATAAAATATAGTAATGAAATATAATTTTAGAAATATTCTCTCAATATTTTTCTCGATAGCCTCAACATTCTCATGTGCTGCATTTTGCTGCAACTAATTGTATAATATTTACAATTTATTTGTGTTATGTATGAAATAACATAGATGTTATTTTTAATAATATCATAAATGTTATTTTGTGTTTTAGCGAGATATCAATCGCGAGCCACTCGGATAGTTCAGCTTCTGTGACCAAGATGAACTTACA
The DNA here is from genome assembly GCF_000956235.1 of Wasmannia auropunctata. Taxonomy (NCBI): domain Eukaryota; kingdom Metazoa; phylum Arthropoda; class Insecta; order Hymenoptera; family Formicidae; genus Wasmannia; species Wasmannia auropunctata. The sequence goes on along the minus strand of NW_012028682.1, from coordinate 224,407 downwards.
TAAGATCCTGCCGTGGATATGGTGCTTCCTAATTACAAGCGAATGTTACAATGCAAAGAATAAAGGCGAGGATGGCTCAAAGTTGATACGTATTGATGGTGACATTATCCTCGGCGGGATCTTTCCGATGCACGAACAGGTAAGCTTCTTTAGTTTATCTACACAAGACTTGACGTATAAATGGTCCTGTACTTCCTGTCAGCTGCAGATTTTCTCAATAAATTTGGAAACAAGTTTTCTTTATTGTTAGTTGGAATTAAGATTTGATTGGTCATATTTTTTTTAATTTTTCATGATAAATATCTTAATAATGTGGGATTGTGAATGGAACTTGTACTAAAATATGTTTAAAGTTAAATGGAAAATAAGCATTTATTATCTATTTAGGTAATTTACTTATAAGATTTTTATTCTCTATACTAAATTAATATTTGTACTAGTTAAATTTTTCAAGAAATTTATCTTGAAGTTTTTTTAATTTGCCGAAGCAAATTTTGGCTTGTAAAGCATGATTTCTAATAAAAATATATAATCATTGTCGTATGTACATAATCATCGCGAATGTATTACAATTTTTTGGTGATTTTTTTATGGACAAAGTTAAATATGTTATCTTTCATATGTAAAGATTAAATTGGTACGCAACTTCTTTTATGTTGGACTTCGCCTGGAGCGGGTCAATGTGCAAACATCTCGACTCTGCTAGTCGTTGCACTTGTATCCATGAAAGTGCACTTTTACCTTATTCTACGCTCTTTCGTTTCAAATTGCCTCGCAGAAATCGCGTTCTCGTCTTTCGAGCTTGTTCACTTGAAAATAACGAATATTTGGAATAAGAATAATATCCATCGCGTTAAACAAATAAACGCACTCCGTTTGTTTCCTATAATTGTTGAGTCCATTAATATTAATTAGCAAACGATGAAAACTTTTTATCTTAATTTTTTATAATCGAAAAGGTGAAATTAAATCATTCTCACAAACAAACACATGCGCTTTTATTTTTATAAATTAGAACTAAGTTTTTCAGTTTCCATATTATATTATATATTAAAGCAAATTATAAGTATTTATAAACAATTAATCTACTTTGCAATTAGTAAAAGATAAACGTTGAAATTCAATCTTTTCTATACAACATTCCGCTATTTTTTTAAATTTCAAAAATGGCAAAACTTTTATTCTTTATAATTAAAATTATTTGCGATCTTTTGAAATTCCATTATATGTATGTATAATGCATTAAGCAAAATATGAAGCATACGTCTTTCCGAAAAAAATTTTTAAGAAAGTTTTTAAGAAAGAAAAAAAGGTAATTAAATTAAACAAGCTAATAATTGTAATTTAATCGTGTAACCTTGTTTTATCTCGAATTTTATTTATTTAGATATAAACGAACTGGGTCGTGTATTTAACATTTCGCTATTTCGTGAAAAATAATTTATTACGCTGCCGTACGGAAAATAAGTCAACTTTTGAAATTATCAAGCATGTGTTACGCAACACACGTAAAAGTTTGACGTAATAAACTCTGACTCTCGTCTTTGACGTCATATCATTCTCTCTCTCTCTCTCTCTCTCTCTCTCTCTCTCTCTGTGTCTGTGGACTGTGTGTGTATGTGTGTATGTGTGTGTGGCACGTGCCTGCGTGTATGTCCTATCATCACAAAATGTTTCACTAAGAAAGAACACAGAAAAAAGAAAGAGAAATAAATAAGTACAATTTTACGAAAATTGTTTCAAAAGTTTAGCTTTAATATTCTTTCTGCTAAAAACTGATTTTCGTGGAAACGAATTTTCATGGAAAATTATACACAAAATTATAAAGCGGATGGCGCAGCATATGCATCTGTCTAAAAAATATATAATATTTATTTTAAATAACAAAAAAAGAAAGAAAAATAGTCTACTCTCGCTACAGCCGTACGCTATATGATTTTTACAGTACGAAACTGTATTGTAGTGAAAAAAAAGAAAAAGTTTTTTAAAATCATCATCTAGTTTTTTCGTTATAAAAGTAAATAGTAATTTTAAGAAGATATAATGTGTATGTGTGAGTATAAGCATTAAATAGAAATAAAATATACAATTTGATATGAATATAAGTGCATTGTCAAACAATATAATATAATAATATTGTATAATAGGTAAGTTAATTTAAAAAAGTACATAAACGTTATACAATTTTTTAATTAAATTTTTAATATAATTAAAAATTACCTTATTAAAGCTAATTGTTCATGCATTTAATTGTTATTTTATAGTATGGAGTATTATTTATAATATTTATAATATTTAGTATTATTTATAATATTAAGATTTCAAATTCATATATTTATTGTTTTAAAATTGTTATTTAACATACAATTTTAGAATTTATTAATCAAAACTTTTAAAATGAAATAATTATTATTTTTAGTGTGAACATATATATATGTATAAGCACGAAATGTCATACTTATACATTTTCCAGAATTTTATTTTGAAAATTCTTTATTAAGATTTTGCTTATTTTTCCCTAAACTCAACTTCTTTATCTCACATCTTCTCAAATACGTGGCTAACAATAAGTTCGATTGCTGCGCAAAAAGCGAAGTAAACATGCTTGTAAAACGTTACCTTTCAGTTTTAGGTATAAAATAATATTGAAAACTTTAAGCTGATTTATTGTTGTCGCACAACTAGTTCGTGCAAATTCCGTCGTTCACTGAACTTCCACTAACGGACAACTTTCGTTCTCGCCAGTTGTTCTTGTCGCTCGATGTAGTGACTCCTGTGAAACGAACTGGACTCGCGGATGATTAATTTTTTTCAGATAAAGGTTCTAGTGAGGCAATATCGCAACTTTTCCTATATCAACACTAATATCGATTTTCTTCAAGAATAACGAGTAAAAATTATTTATCAAAAATAAAAAGATTCGTTTGTTTTTAAAATTATTGCAATTTCAATATAAAATATAAGTAATTTAAATATGTTATATTCTATTATAATTATGTATTAAAGAAATCTTGAACACTAACTGCTTATTAATTATTAATTTTTACAATATATGTATATAAAATCTTTGCGAGATAATGGTATATTATAAAATCTTTCTTTGATAAATTATTATCTCTTTAAAAAATATTCATTAACAAACAGCTTTGTAGCTGGAATTTATACAATTTATATTATTATTTCTGTGTTATACACTTGACTAATATTTCTTTATTTTAAAGTTAAAATATTCATGAAAATATTCATACATATATATGCATAATGAACTAAATAAATTAAATGTTTAATTCTATACGTATGTGTAAGCAGAGAATATTCGTCTCTCTCGTTTCCTACATGTTTCGATTTTCGACAAAACAGATTTTGGATTGTTAAAATTAAAACCTTTATTCCGGGAAAGCTTCGTAATTCCGGAAACGAATGGTCAGCATTCCCAACTGATTTCACAAACATTAAAATCAACGGCGGGATCGTATTGTCGCCTGAATTTACGAGCGTGTTTGGTCGCGGACTGTGTATTTTTCGGTTTGACGAAATCCCTCTATACAGCAACGCGCGGATTTACAGTATTACACTACGTATCCATAACTTTTCTCATACTCCTTGAACTCGACGTCAACAGCGTCGAGCAGACGAGCAGTGCATTCGACCGTAGTGTTCGAGAATACGAGGGGTCGAAGTCTGTCATTTGATCTTTCGGTCCCATGACGCCAAGTCGTGCTCGTACACGCGGTGCTATTGTAGCTAGACATTGTACAAATGAATGGCTCTGGGGAAATGTAGGGCATTAATCTATCGAAATTGAACCAACCATTGATTCTATCTTATTCTTTGCTATCGCTTTTCCGAAGAGGCATCGTTTCAATCAAAATTCATCGTTTGCATTGATACGTTTAAATTGTTCACCGCGCTTGTGATATTTGAACGTAATATGTAACGAAAAAATATAGTCAAATTAAAAAGAGACTATATATATCAAAAATCAAAATGTTTTGTTAAAATGTTTGTATCTATTACACAAAGCTAGAGCGCATATTATAATATTATTAATTCGTAGTATGAATAAAAAGTATAAGATAACTTTAAAGATATAAAAATAAAATATCTAAAAAGTATATAAAATATATAACTAAGAAGTAAATACAAATATACGTATAATATGTAAAAACTATATGCTACTGCACTAAAAAGTAAAACAAATTACACATTTATTTGTTTCCAGGTCGCAGGTTCCATCGGCCAATCACCATGTGGGGCAGTAAAAGAAGAGAAAGGTATACAACGATTGGAAGCCATGTTATACGTCCTGGACCAAATTAACAATGATACAGATCTTCTACCGAATACAACGTTGGGTGCTCTTATCCTCGATTCTTGCAGCAGCGACACTTATGCTTTGGATCAAAGTATGGAGTTTGTCAGATCATACATGAATCAAGTAAGTCGCTATTTCATCAGCATAATGATATTTATTTTGTTAAGTTTTGTGACTTTTTTTTGTAAAATTTTTAAATGTTAAAAAGAGAGTTGAATAATAAATGTTTTCTCTCTCTCTCTCTCTCTCTCTCTCTCTCGCTTCAAATTGCTAATCTTCAATAGTTTATAAGAAGAAAAATCAGTCTCGTATTTTGTACAAAAATTATATTTCATGAATTATATTTTATGAAATCAGAATAATTCGACTCATGTTCAAGATAAAAAAGAACGACAATACAATCTTCAAATAAATTTATTCAATCAATATTCGTTTTCCGATTATTCTCGCACGCGATGGTGCAGTCTGTTGCGCGCGAACTCTGCCACTGCTACTTCATTAAATTACGCGGAAATAACGTTATTTCACGTCAGTTTTGAGATAAAAGATTCAATCTATTTGATATAAAACAGACCATACGGGTGTGCAAGGGAAGAATTTATGACTTGGCGGTCTTGCGCGAGAACGGATAGAAATTTGATCGAAAGGAACGCTCAGGACGCATGATCGCACATTATTTCCTTCCTTGCTTCCTTCTGCCTTCTAGACATTTGTTCTCTTTATAGACTCAATAACAAGCTTTATTGTGTCGAAGCTCGATCACCAATATGTTTTCGAGCTAGGAATGCTTTCTGTTCCCCAAGGTGCAATAGGAAATTTACGGATTCAAGAAAAGATTCAAAAATTCACTTTATTGATAATCATTACAAATGTGTTTGAAACGATAGGATTTTATCTTTCTTTTGCTTTTATTATAACTAATCAGTTTTAATCTCCTTTTCCATATGAAATATTTTACAAGTTAATTTAATAACATTAAGAACATATGATGAATAATATCTTAATACGGTTTTAATTTAAGACTTTAATTTAAGACTACTATAGTAAGAAATGTAATGTTGAAAACTCAAGAATTATAAAGAGTATAATAATTTATTAAAATTTTTGCGTTGAGTAGAATGCGTCAAACAGAGAGTTTGTAGCTAAAAGAAAATAAACGTTACTTGTGGTATACTTTACGCCACGATTTCCGTCAAAATTACTAGGTCGAAAAGCAAGGTTGAAGAAGCTGTAGGGGATAAAAGTAAAACTGGATTTCTAAGTTTTCAGCCTTGGGGTAATTAGTTACATTTTCTAAATTTTCATACGTCGTCGTTATCGTGTCTAATTCTTAGCAAAATAAGCATCTCACGAAAATAGATACGCGGTTATTCGCGTGCCATCGTTCTGGGAGCTCCCAAACTTCAGCAACAGTAACGACGGGCTGCTTTAGTTGGTTATCCATGCCGAAGCAGCGGCGAGAGACGATTGGATAACATCTTCCGCAAAGCTGATTAAATGCAACAACTCCCAGTGCTCTCGCCACTTCTGGCGCAATGAACAACCGACGCCAAAACTTGTTTTAATGGAAATTCATGGCTATATATATCTCTTATATTTTTAGAATTATTACATGTAATAATGTAGCTTAAAATTGAATTGTTTTTTATATTGGAATTTTTTCCTCAAAATATTTTTATAATAATCAATTAATTTATAATTTTTTAAACTAAATTTTAGTAAAATACAAATTTGTTTAATAAATTTTAATATTAAACTAAAAACTCTATTTTAGAATGCAATTATCGTGCAAGATGTGCGCAATTATTGTATACGATATGGATTCTTTTTGCTCAATAAAGTAAATAACAATTTTATAGTTGATGAATTTTTATTCAGCATATTTTATTCATAATTTTGTAATGTATCAAATTGATGCATGCTGTAATAATAATAATAATAATAATAATAATAATAATAATAATAATAATGTGCTACATATATTGTGCGTGTAGACAGAGATATATAGCAAAATTCGTGAAATAAATGAAGTTGTCCAATTGATATCCTATGAAATATCTTGAGAGTTATACGGTATTTTGAAATATTGAAGGAATTATGTTGCCAGCAACTTAATTAAAGGCTACACGCGCGCGCGAGAATTAGAAATTAGGGCGTAATAATATAAATACATGCATGTCACATATTTGTTTTCGAAATTTATTTTCATCTAAATGTGAATGATATTCTTGTTTTTGTCTTTTATAAAATAATCATTTTTTTAAATAAAATTTTATAGTTTGGTATAAAATCGATGTTGTTGTTTCTATATAAATTAAAGAAAAAAAAGGATATGTTATACCTATTGTTATTAGTGAAATAGATATAACAAGAAAATTAAAATAAAATTGCAATCTATGTGTGTATCAAATGTTTTAAATTTTTATTTTTAACAATTAATGTAAAAATATAATTTTAGTTTTTATATAACATCGAAAAGTTCGCAGCAGAAAGAATCATACTATAAATTGAATAATTAACAAATTAATTTTTATATAAATAAATACGGAATTGGTTAAAATCAATTATCGTTTGCTTTTCGAACAACAAGAAAGAATTGAAACAGTGATATAAAAAATCTGACTATTTATATAGTAAACATCATTAGAGATCGTATATGTAGATTCGCTGATAAATGTTCTGTATAATAGAGGAGAAGTATAATATGAAAAAGTTCATATAATCGTGTTAACAATAAGAAAATTGTGTAAACATTATTTTATATTTCAAGATGTAACCCCAGTAATCACGTTACGTCGCCACGATTTGTCTGAGTGTGTAGGACGCGCGATAAATATGTATCGATGGAAATTATACATTCGCGATGAATCCAAATCGTTACGTCGCGGTCGCGGCGCCGTGTCCCCGTTGCGAATATTACAAAGTACAATGGCGCCGAGTCCCGCGAACTGAAGTGGGAATACCAGTAAATATTTATTATCGCTCAGTCGCGCCAAATGAGAACGGATTCGTTCGAAGAGATGCGATTCTATCCGCGGATCTATGCGCCAATCCTCGCACTTACGATTACATCGGTGCCGACGACGGATGAAAACAAGGTAAATATTTATTGACGTACCAGAGGTGGGGCTACAAGCCACTTTTTGTACACGGCTACTCGAGGCCAGGGCCACTCAAGCTGAGGTCGCGCACTGAAGAGGATACACGATCGATCGGTTTTTCTCCCTTTAATTCGCCGTGAGTCAGCTGTTAGTTGGTTCATATTATTATATAGAATATAAACTTTATGAACGCGAACGCATTTTTTCTTCACGTACGATAAGACCATTTCAAGTGGTCCGCTTAACATAAGTATTGTTGTCCAAATAATATGAGACCATAAATACACAATATGTATGAGCGAAGAAATATCGGAAAATAATTTTAATTTTAAATATGACGTTTAATAATAATTAATAATTTGTATTTATATAATTGTATGTATAGAATATACCAGTAGATAAAACTTAGGTACATCATATATACAGTGCAACTGAACAGTAACAATAGTAATGAGCTAAATATTATTAAAAGATAAAAATATACATATATGGATTATATGTATATTATATTATTTTGTGAACATATATAATAATTTTTTAATTTTCTCAATATATTTAATGACATCAATGTACATTTATAAAACATCACGATGTTCCATTATTGGACCATGAGTTTTCGAGAAGATTGCTGCATGATAATTCATACAAAGCACTTTATAATAAATTGCTTTTTGAAATGATAAAGGATGGTTGAAAATGAGGTGGATAATTGTGTGGGAGAGAAACGTCATGATTGCCAATCATGCGATAACTAACGAGAGAGAGAGAGAGAGAGAGAGAGAGAGAGGGAAAGAGAGAGAGAAGAGTCTTATATCATTTTTCATATTTTCCTTTTATACTTTTTCGAAAATCTTGCATATTTTGCATCTCTGTGCTGAGTTTCGTGAAAAAACCATTTTTGTCTACTACGTTTACTTGTTTTTATTATATATGCAATATACATACACACACACACACACACACACACATATGTAT
>NW_012028682.1:197861-215996 GCF_000956235.1 Wasmannia auropunctata | reverse complement strand
ATATATATATATATATATATATAATATCGTTTTTAATGTGGGTAACTTGTATTGTTTTATGATAAATTATTTCATAATGAAGAGATAATGATAGCCAAATGACACTGATGAATGTTATTTTATAATTTTAATGATATATCCCGTCATTTTACAACGATTTTTATGCGTTGAATTCAATTAAATCTAAAAAAAAACATAACAATTAATAAAATAAATAAAATAGAAAATGAGAAACTGAACTTTTTACAATTTTTAGATAAATCGATAAATAATAATTTAACAACATTATAATAGATTTTCACATTAAATTGTATTAATGTTGTAGGTCAACATTTTACCACAGGCTATATTTCAATAACAACAGCGACATATCGTATTATATAATATTATATAGTGTTATTAAATTTTTGCTAATATTGTTAATATTTTTAAATTTAAAGTAACATTTTAACAGAAAAATTGTTTTATTAAAGATTATACAAAATTACCAAAATAGAGAAAGTTTAAATTTCTGCGACTATCTGTGACATTATTATTTAGACTTATTATTTAGATTTATTATATCTACATATTTATAAATTACTCGATGTTTTATCTACGACGCATTTTAAATCTCATTATTGTATAACGGTTGATTTTTTTTAATCACTGTTTTATTAAAGAACTATTTATTTGAGAATACTAATCTCGAGATACGACTTTATAAATAAATTTTGGTTCTATAAATATTCAATTTTAAACGATTCTTGAGAGATATGTATTAAGGCAATACTGGAGTTGTTTGTTTCACCGACGAAAACGCAATAATTTTTGTGCAAGATTTTTGTATATATTATTTTTACAGATTTGAAAATCTTTTTTCAGAATTAAAGTATAGGCAATAACGGAACAGTTTTGTTATCGATTTGACGATTTCTAGCATAGACTCGTAACAGTATTTGCTTGTTATAAGATTTTATATTTTGTATCTATAAAATAAGCTTCAACCACGGTAGAACTTACATGAAAGAAATGTACTGTGCTTTTACTAATGAACCTATAGGTGCTTTAATATATGAGAAAAGATTGTATGAAAATGCATGTGTATGTATACTTGTGACAATAATGCGTAGTAAACATTATACACTAATACACTAAAACATTAATACACTACTACATCAATATGAGACGCATACCTACTTATGCACAAATCGTCAGTAAACAGCGACTCGAAGTTTCGGCCGTTGCTTCAGCATCGCCTAGTTTAGTTTTTATAACATTTTTTTGGAGATGAGAATTGAACAATTGTTTTTATGAAAATCATATTTTGTGAAAAATTTGTAAAAAATTTGACTTGATGTCTATACGTGACGCGAATACATTTTTATAATTATTAATCGTATTATAACGTGAGATTTAATAATTATTTTATGTTATGCGTTATATCAAATATTGCGAAATTATATAATATATTAATGATGTCAGATTTTACGAAAATAATTGTGTAGTTCTTCCTAATCAGCTAAATAAGCTATCAATTAATTTTTATTTAAAATTAAACTATTGAACTGTTTCTATTTCAAGATGTAATTTTATTCTGAATATCTTATCTGACACACTTTTTGTTTCCGTGTAAAAACTGTAAATATCAATTTAAGTATACACGAAAAACATTTGTAGCTCACACATATGTGTCCATTTGATCCGACATAGAAATGTTATGAACCATCCACTAAAAAAATCATTAATTTTTTACCTTTGTGAAAATGTAAAAGCATCCGAAAATAGTAGATAAAAGTACGCTATTTTGTAGGAAAATGTTAAATTGAAGCGGTTTTCATGGGTTACGTTAAAAAAAACTGCTTAATGGCTTGCCAGAGTACACCAGTATCATGTAACGTCTTGTAATTACAGTCTGTCTGCTTTTCTTGCACGGATATCGGTTTCCGATAATGCGCTCTTTTCTTCGTCAAAGTATTCCGAAGTTTTAAAAGCAATGTAGAGAGTATTTTTATTCAAGTGTTACTTTTCGCAAATAAATGCAATGAACTTTTTATTCGACATATTTTAAATTCAGAATAATGAAAAGTCGGACGATAGTTCTGTCAAGTTAAAATATATATTTTACAATCATCATCAGCAAATTAACTGAATAGCAAAAATGGAAATTTATCGTTTGAGCTTTATTTTATGATAATGTATAATAAATAATAAATAATATTTATATATATATACATATATATATGTATAGCTTCTAAGTAATTTAATAATTTTATGCAATTTAATTTTATTATAAGCATTCAAAAATTTTATACATTGTGAAAAACTTTGTGCTCTTTAGAAAAACGCGAAATTACATATTAATGCATCATGAGTTAATGTGCGTTTCTGATCTCATTATTTAAATAGTAAATACATATATTTATTAAGCGGTATTTTTATTTTTCTTTTTTTTTATTCTGTATTTTTCTGGTGTTTACAATAATGCACAGTATAATAACAATAATAAACGTTTGTTATTCTTATTGTTTGCAAAAAATATGAGCTGCTCTTTTTTATATTATTAGCATAGTGTAATAATAATTCGATGAATGTTTATGCAAAGGAAATATAAATTATTTTATTGATAATAATGTTAACGAATAAATCAAATCGGCTGCAGAGTCAGTATGCAGGCGCGATTGTTCAAACCGAAATCAAGCAAAATCAAGTTTTGCAGAATCTTACTGTTGTCATTGTATTCCCTTGTTGTCACAAAAGAAGCTCAAGTTTTGTCGATAATTGATTTAATCACCTAGTGTTGTTGACGGGTGTTCTTGTAGCGCAAGTTTTATGACGCTGCCTTATGCGTGTCGCGCAGAATGCAATTTCAGAAACTTTCTGCCGACTTTCTGGTTAGATTTGCGCGCCACCGAGCGACCACCGTGCATGAAGGAGAAACTGTCGCGAAACAAAATCGCTCACTAAATGGGATTTGAGAATTCAGCAGGCGTATGCGGGGACTTAAGAACGGAAAGAAAGTAGGTGTCCTAAGCCGTAAAAATTCAAGAACGCGAGAGATTTAAGAATATCGGGATACGAATAAAAAATACAATAAAGTATAAGAAAGTAAAAATATTTACAAAATAGATGTCTAAATATGCCAATTAAAAAATGAAATGTGGAAGGACGAAAATGCAAATTTATTTAACATAGTTTTAACAAAATACACCTTAAAATAGTTCAAATATAAATATGTATTTATAAATGTGTAAACCATGGAAGGCAATTTATTGTATATATTATGTTACAATATAAATATTTAAAAATACCGTTTAAATTCTTTACTATTAGCAGTGTGCAATTAAAAAATATTAATGTATTTTTGCGAAGAAGATCTATTCTGAATTTAATCAAAGAATTGGAATTAAATTTTACGCGGCACCTTACTGCGGCACTTCATATGCACATTTCATATCTATTTCCATATCATATTTATAGAGCAGTAACTTGGATTAAACGAATTGCGTGTGGATTACATTACTTCGGCCAGGTTACTTCAAAGAAAGTTATTTATCAGTAAGAGCAAAAAGTTTCGCTAGGTTTCCTTATTAGTAATTCGAGGTGTTCTACATCGCACCAAGTTTAACCAATGTTCCATAAATTAAAATAAGGAATTTGTTTGTTCAGTGCGTAATGTGTATATAATTATAGTATCTTGTACATAAAATAAAAAAAAATCGCAATTACTTTATGTAGCAAATTATATTGTTTACATAATTAAATGCACAATTCGTTTTACATTAAATTATGCGGATATGTTTTTTGTTACAACTCTTATATTATATATAACATTAGAAACCTGCAGTTGTTATATTTAAAACGACTTAAAAGTATCGTAAACATCGACTTAAAACATCGTAAAAGTATTTATAAAAAAAAAAAAACTAGAAAAGTTCTTTTACAAATAACAAAGTAAGAAGAGCGATTTTTACTAGCGCTGAAAATCAGCGTGTAAATTTAATATTCAAAGAAATTTATCGGTCTAGAGCAACTTTGACGTTCTCGAAGACGACATTGAATTACTGTGAAAAGTTGTAAGAATGCCACTTTGACAACGAAAACTTAGGATAAGAAAAAGTGATGTGTATACATCCGTGAGAACTTGAGAATAGTAGACGATGAAATCCTAACGGACGTCACTATCGATCATTGTAATCTTCCTCTACTCGCGCCTCACTTCCTTATCGCCCTCTAATAACCCTAAATGCCGAAAATTACCGCCCAGCCATGTGTATGATCGTACGACTAATACTCCTATCTAATTTCAAAGAAAACATAAAACTTTGTACGCAAGTAGACCGTGTGTAGTTAAGCAAGGAATTATTGATCTTTAATACACATCTTCTCTAAAAAGAGGCATGTTAAATGATCGATATTCGAATATATCCAAATATTCTCGAAATGTTGTTAGCTCTTTTCCGCTAATTGATTCTCTCGCTGCACTAATTTCGTGAATGACTATATTATCGTATATTTTGACAGTTGTATTTATCAAGTTAATAGGTAAATACAATGTAATTGTATGCATTTAAGCATTTTGTTAAAAGTAAAGTTAAAAGTAAAAATTAACAAGTTAAATAGTGCGCGCAAAAAATATAACAATATTATATATTGTTATATATATAATATTTATGTTAAGGAATTTTTAAATTATAAATATAAAATATATGCAAAAGGGTGAAAATTTGTTGCTTTGTCAAATGTCGTACTGTTTTATAATTAACATGATCTACATAATTTCTTTTTTAAAAAGGTACTTTCTGTTTAATGTGAAATTTATACATTTTTTTATCTTTTATACATATATTGTTATAAATATAAAAGCTTTCTCTTACTTACAGCAGCTAGAAATATGTGTTTTTTTTTAGTAATTTACTTTTGCATTTGCACGTGAAATAGAATGAGAAATGGAATTGTACACAACATGTGTGTTCTTGTACACAAGAAATGCTTTCGATTTAATTGTCCAAAAAGTTTTATTTGGAAATAATATTACAATTTACAAATACATATTTTTTTATAAAGTATTATATGTATATATTTTTTACTAACATTAAATACTATTACATATAATATATACGTAACAAACTCATAATTTATATTTGAGTTAGAAGTGCATAGAGAACTAATCCTATTACTCATCTTATTATCCTTAACTAAAATTTTATTATTGATTTATTTGTCGTTATAATTCAATTTGTCCCGAGTATATCAATTAATTAAACAGCGAAACGACTTTCAAAAAATCACATGTCATAGTTTGAAGATCAATATCTCATCCTTGTTGATCACAGTATATGTATACATTACGCCTTGTTTGAATCGGCGAATCAAACGTCAGCCGTCAGTGAAGTTGGGCTAACTCCACATCAATTTCTATAAAAATAACATTTCGATAACATGTATCCAGGAAACGACATTTAATAATCCATACGTGAAATTTATTGTCGTTTTATCGAGATCTCACAAATATATACACTTTATGTTTCTTCGGAGAAAAGATATATTGATTGCAGAAATGCATTTTTAAAAGGATATTAGATATATCTTTATATCTTTCTTTCACAATTTAACTGTCTAAAATTTAAGCTATAGCTTAGTCAATTGGTTCTTTTTTAATTTCATCACGCGCGCGCGCACATGTGTATATCTGTAATAAATATATTAATATATATACATATATATATATATATATTTCTTATAGAAAGTTAATACTGAAAAGATCAAATAATTACTTATTTTGAGTATTGAAAAGCACTTTTAATAAATATTAGGTACTTACTTTTTAATACTCAAAATAAGTAATTATTTAGCTCCTTAAATTATTAAATTTTTGTAAGAGATACAGAATAGATATTCTTTTTAAGGATATAAAGTAGATAAGTATTTTTTGATAATCGTTTTTACAATAATTATTATTCTACATGAATATTCTTAATTTGTCCATACAGCATAGACCATCAAAGGACAAATTTCTTATATCTTGAAAATGTTTTTAAGATAAAATATGCTGTAATTTATGCGGGAATTTTCACGATACGATTATGAGAAAGAGAATAACATTATTCAATTATTTAAACAAGGGAATAGTTAGCCTTATTATTTTAAATAATTTCTATACTGGCAAATTATATGGAGACTGGAAATAAAACGCGCGTGCTGCAAATTTGCTAGCTTTACCTACCCTTCTGTTTGAGACATAATTTTATCAAGTAATATATGTATTTTAAATTTTTAGTACTTGATACAAAATTATAAATATTGTGCTTAATTTTATGTGACTGTATTAGATTAAAAAAATTTGTCTCTTTTATTTTAATAAAAATAAGAAAATAATTAATGTACCTACCAATTAAATGTTTTCTAATTATCGCTGAAAAATTAATTACTGCGAAGTGACTGCTTTAAAATAATTTGCTAAACATTTGAACATTAATGATTATAATTTACTGGAATGTTTATAACATTTTTAAAACTTATATTAGAACATTGACTGACTAATTTAAAGTTTATTCTTTTTACCCTCTATTGATAATTCTATTTCTGCAATATGAGTTTAACACTCATAAATTGGAACTCACTATTTCGCGTCATTGAACAACGAGGTTCAGTTCTCGAGCTTGAAGGAATACGAAGAGTGCAAGAGAGAAGGGAAAAAACGAAGTTTTACTAGCTAGTGTTTTTTAGTATCTACGGATGGCGGATGAGAAAAAAAATTTGATATGGATCGGAAATTGCGAACTCTATCATCAAATAAATTTTTTACGAACGTAATATAGTCATTCCTTGTAACGTCATTCAAACTGACATGACGATAACTGACGCAAAAATATCTCTCGCATCTCTTCTCTCATAATAAATTTATTTAAACCACGTATACTACATTAATTATTGTGCTTTCCTCTTATTTCATAAATAATTTTGGTTGGAGGTTTAGTATAATTTTTACGAAAGTAATTTTTCTCTTTATCATATTTTACTCAATCAGCAGTGAATTAAAAATGTCAAAGACGAAATAAAATTTATTCCGTCACACTATTTTATGCTTTTTCGTTCAATTTACTATTCGTTTTATTGCTGTTTTTTCAAAATAATATAAAATTTAATTTAAAATCAAATTAAAAATTTATCAAATAATATGTATATGATAATTGTGTATTATATTTCACATTTATATATTCTATTTCAAGAAAGAATTTATTTTTCTTTTTCTTGAAAGAAAATTGATGTTTTGATTACTAAACTAATAATTATATTAAGGATTTTAATATCTTTATTGTCGCTATTCATTTTTAAGAACATACGGTAGGACGTCCTTCTACGAGATACTAATTAATAATTGACGCATTTTACAAGTATCTCTACTATTCTTTGTGCTCATTGTTATATGCAAATTTGACCTGTTCCGGTTAGTGTTGAGTATATGTGTGTATACTTTGCAAATTTTATAGATTAACTTAGAATTTTAAAATTTGAACATTATCTTTGATATAGATAACGTTTGCTTTCAATCTTAAAATTGAAGGCCCATCTCACACACTGCGGAACATATTATTATATTTAATTAATTAACTATAGCGGAATATTTTACTGATATGGCGGACTGTAATCTTCTCCAAGCTGCGGATTATATTGACGTTGATTAGCGAAATAATTTATCGAAATGGAATAATATTATATCATTTAACGTTGAAGAAAGCCTGAAGGAGACCGAAACGTACGTAACGAAAAATTGTATGAAGGTGTAATTACACAAGAAGATAAAATTATTTTACACACCAAGTACCGCGTGTCTTTGGACTCTTAACGTCAATGGATTATTATTCTTGAAGTTGTATTTAAATTAAAGAGTCTTATGTATTATATTTTAATTAATTAATAATTGTTTTTTGTTATGAAAATACAATAAAACCACGAAACATATGAAACACGAAACATAAAAAGCGAAAGAGATATATATTACTGTTTTTCAAATATAAAATCCGTAATAAAAATTAGGAACCACATATATTTTTTACGAGCAAAAAACCAATCTAAAAATTTTGATTCGAGATTTACAAAGAACAGAAATTTAACAATAAAGTTTTATGCAAAATTATGAAAATGCCACTGTTGCACTGTACTTCCTATCAGACGCGAATTTGCAGAAGATTTATGGCAGATGTATTTACAACAAAAAGTTAAACATCGCTATCGTTTGTGCCACGTGTCATAAAGCTCATGCAAAACATTTTTATCGGTGCTCACATGCGGGGTGTTGTGTATTTCTTCTTTTTTTTTCATTAGGCTGTGACAAATGACAGTTAAGCCCAAAATTTTTTGCGAATCCCATGCAGCGATCGACATTATTATTCTGTCGGACCGAATTGACGAAGCACCGTAATAAAGTCCACAAGTTTGTGGAAGGTCGAAAAAATGCAATTCTCTAGACTGTCGCAACGTGTGATATCGATGAGAAAAACAGTTGTGATACAACGAAAAAATGACTTGAACTAAATTATTACTTTGTTTCGTCAAGATGTTGAGTGGACGTATTAACCGCAATAATAAAAAATAAAATAAACTACAGATTTATAAAATCTTGAAGCTTAAACTTTTGTTACTAAAGTACTAATGCTTTGCATGTAAATGCAATCTAAGATATAAATAATAAAAATTTAACTATTTTTGTAATGTAAAATTTTTTTAGAATTTTTAGTCTTCTTGAAACTAAATAACAGAATCATAGACGTAGTAAGTAATAGATTGCGTATTTTCTACATAACTGAACTTAGTATCTGTGCTTTGTTAGAAAGAGAACGCAATATTGAGTAGTTTCGTTATCTCTTTTTAATTTGTCCTAAGTAGGAAACATAGAGAAGGATATTACATTCATAAAATCACAATGTCCCCATTATTGATATTTGAGAGAAAGAGAGAGAGAGAGAGAGAGAATGAGAGTGAGAGCGCAAGCAATACTAATCAAGCTATTTCACTCTTTTTTAAATTGATAACGGCAATTTTAGGAATGCGCAGCTTATACTTACTACGTCTATAAACAGAATTAAAAGCAAAATTTAAAAAAGATTTGGATAATATTTTGTCAAATGTATACAGTTATTTAATAACTGATTGTTATTTAAAAAATAGATATCACAAGCCCGATGATCTTAAAGGCTTATTCATCCGGAATTAAAACTATGTTAAGGGAAATCGATATTCCGAGGTCACCGGAGTGCACCGGGAATTAGGATCATCGACCGCGGTAGTTACATCGGTAGAAAGCTTCTCGATAAGGCTATTATGTCGAGCATAAAAAAGTCGACCGACAAAATTCGAAGAGGCAGATCGAAGTTCACGAAGTTCGACAGACGCTTGTCTGCAATCGTTAAACTCGCTTTTTATCTTGGAGCATGTAATGCCAGCCACGTTCATTTAACATGGACGTATATATCGGCAAAACTTTACGCAGAAAGACTGCGTAACGGGGTACGTTATAGAAAGATATTGCCTCTAATTTTGAGTCACGTGCGTACTGGCCAAACGTGATATAGAAATCCGAATTGTTTGCGAAAGTATGATTTGGAGCGTGCGAAATAGTTAGTTACGATGTACACCTGCAGCGAAAATAATTTTAGTGATACGTTGCCACATAATACTGTACTTTCTTTTGACAAGAATTTATAATCCCGAGTTGTATCTGTATTTTAGCGCTTCGTATTTAGCGCGCGCATTCAATTTATTTCTTCGTGTAATGAGAGAAGTTAATATACTTTAGCTACTGAAATATAGATACCAAGTTTGGAAAAAATAAGATTTTATTGTGTCGTATAAATGTTAGTCAAGTTTTGGTTACCTTCTAATTAAACGTCTATTACATAAAACAATTTCTGAAAAACGGAATATATATAAAATTTAAAAGATTAAGTGGCATTTGAATTTTTTATTTGACGAAAGTTATTCGACTGAAAAGAAGAAGAATTCAAAAGTATCCTATCGTGTATTGCATTGGTATTGATTGTATACATTGCACAACACGTAATGCACGTTTTTATTATTGAATGTACAAATTGGTTCATCATTATTAAAGAATTTCTTTTCGATCATATAGGATATTTTGATACTCTAAGAAATATTTCAACATGGGAATGTATTCGTTGCGGGAAGTAGCACTTCCGCTTGAGTAAGATTCATGGAATAGTAGTAAATTCATATAAGTCAGTCTCCCTCCTCTGGCTCCTTTTTATTCACGCCGGGAATTTATCTCGCAAACTTAAAAGAGAGAAGTCTGCGTCGCCGTGGGCAACTCAATGTAATACTCCGCGGTACGAAGTGCGGCATAAATTCTGCGAATCGTTGAGAAATTGGGATTAACATGTTACTATAGTGCATAGAAATTACAAACAAGTCACGCTTTAGAAATAACTTTTTGCATTATCCAAACTTTAATGTAAAATTAAAATTTTTATTTTTTTTCTTAAACTCTAGCATGTGGAAATAAATGTACTTTTATGGAACAAGTGAGTTTAAACTAAATTTCTGTTTTTGTTTGAAATAAATGATTGCGGGTTCTTTTGTTTCTAAATTTTGAATAAAAAATCTGAATGTATGATTAATACAAACTAAATAAAATGAAATAAAATTTTAAGCTTGACAATTAGTTGCGTTGGAATTAAAAAAAAATGCATTGTTAAATATCATATAATATTTTAAATTCTTCATTAACTTGACTAAAATAATATACCGAGAGAACACTTCATAAAACTTCAATACATTAGCATAAACCTTGTTTGAACCTTTTGCTTTGTAAAGATCCGAGCTCGCCTTGCATTAATTTATCAGGGGCAGAGAATATCATCCTTTATCATGTTTAATTATGCTCTATCATATTACAAGTTTTAATTATTCCCTTAATTATGTGATTAATAAAGGAAAGTTGTCGGATGTGTATAATAGCTTTCTGTCGTTTCGCGTAGACCACAAAATTGGATCGCGTTATCACGATCGAGCGACACGTTGCACAATCTTGAAGAATTACCTCCGCGTCCGCAATTGCCAAAAGTCCCACCTTTTGATTTCGCGCGACGCGCCGCGACACTCGTTCGATGCCATTTATTTTCCACGTTTCCTGACAAGCAATTGCCTTCGCTTCCCATTCAGCGCTACTACTGCGCTCCTGGGAACAGTTATCACGTGAGAATCATAAATCATCAAGTACCAGTGGGAGTCGTAGATTTTTATAAAAGTATTCTTTTGCGTGTGCAATATTCACCGACCATTGTTATTATTATATACTGTTTCTAAATCTTACATTGATTTATCCTTTTTTTCCACACGTTATTACTTACAATTAAAAATGGATCGCTCTTTGCAAGAATCATCCATCGTTTACCTTTTATTAAAAATTGAGCAGCTCTTCTATTGCTCATTTAATGTTTGCAATGTCCTCAAAATTTTCGTCTGTTTCTGGAAATACATGGAAAACTTCTAATTCATATCAAATCTACGGAGTTAATTTTATCAATTTATTATTATACACACATACGAGGTATGATAAAAAATACGGTGAATGTTGAAATAAAAAGAAAGTTATTACATTAAAAGACAAATTACAATTAGTCCCCTTCAAAATACTTTTCCTCGCTTTTAATACATTTATCTCATCATTCTTGTCACTTGCTAAAGCAGTACTGGAAGTCATATTTCATAAGTGCCTTTAATTGCCTTTAGTTGTCGTGGCTGTCTCGATGTCTTGCGAATTGATTCAAAACGTTTACCTTTCATGGTCATTTTGATTTTGGAGAAAAGCCAGAAGTATCGCACGGTACCAAATCCGATGAATACAGTGGATGAGGACACATCGTAATATTTTTATTTAAGAAATTGCCGTATCCAGAAGCTATGTGTGACATAAAGCGTTATTATAATGGAGAATGAAACCATTTGCTCATTTCTCATGTATTTTTCTACGCTTATTCTTTGTTTCTTAAACGCTCTAATAAGTCTTCATAATATTCAGTATTTATCGTAAACGTTTTGAATCAATTCCAGACATCGCGGCAGTTACGACAGCGCAACTAAAGGCATTTATGAAAGAGGAGTACTTCCAGTACTGTTTTAGCAAGTGGCAAGAACGATGAGTTATATAAATGTATTAGTCAGGGGGAGTATTTTGAAATAATCAAATTGTAATTCGTCTTTTAATGTAATATATTTCTTTTTATTTTAGCATTTTTTTAATTACATGTTCCTTGTATCCATATATGTATAAGTCTATGGCATTATAATCTTTTGTACATATATATAAAGTATTTTAATTCTAAAAATTATAATGCACAGATTTTGAAAAATTACAATAAAAATTTATATCCTTGTCGATATATTTATTAAAATCTCTGTACTGCAAATCACTTTCATGACTCAAAGTTAAAAGAATCGTCATAATCTCTTCTCACTATTGAAAACCTTACGTATATTTATTTTTAATATAAAAACAAAAACGCATCTTTTTACGCGAAATATTAGATTCCTTTTAAGTGGGAATTATTAGAAATGTGTATTAAAATATGCGAATTCGTTTAATTTGCGGCCATCAGTCGGACGAATTCGTCTGTTCGATTTTCCGTGTCGGAACGGATGCATCTTTCTCGGCGTGAATAATGCATGCTCAAATCCGGTGTTTGGATTTATTTCTTGGGTTCGAATAAGAGCGGATACCTCGCCTAGAAGGACGTGCCTCCTTGAGCGAAGATCTATAGATCCGACGGCATGAGAGAATCTTTTTTTTTTTTTGGTCTTCAGTCTCTTTCAAAACTCGCTCAGGATACCGAACACTTTGGAATGATGCCATAATTTAAGAGCCATCACGTCTTATCGATAGCTTTCTGTATCTTACAGCTCGTCCATCATGTCAAACATATATAACTGATACTCGAATAATTCAGACAGACTGGTAACGATTAATTGCAAATTATGTACTTATAAGAATCGATAGGTACTTTGATGAGATATCGACGAAAGCTATAAAAGTTCGATGAGCTCTTTTTACCGGTATATAAAACGTTTAATATGGATGATTAATCTTTTTACACTTTGAGCTTCCGATGCTTGTGTTTTAGCATTACATATAAATTCTATTTTAATATTTCAATATATCTATCCCATCACTATATATTTTTACATTATTACACGAATTTAACACATTTATTAACTGCTATTAAGGTTTCGTATGAATTAATAATCCATATATACATTTCCGTTAAAAGAATGTTCCAAATGTGACTGTGAATGTTCGCCAAATTCAACTTATTAATTTTTCCGTCAATTTATTCACTGAATGACAATTACGTTGCACATTATATTTATTCAGTTCAGTGACATTTTTTTAAGAATAAAGCTTATGCCATTTTTCTTGCCCGTTACAATTTTTTACCATGATACAAGCGAGATTTAATGATTGACGGAATAATCTTTTAACAATGTTATTATTGTTCCATTGCATAATCGATAATACATGTGACAAAATATGTATTTATTCATAACGTGTAATGGAATATTTTCAACCAGCGTAATGCATTCATAAATGCGCTGCCTTCTTTCCTTCTCGTGGTGACTGCACATTTTACGCTACTTAACTTTTCCGTTACACTAACGTAACATATATGTATGCACGTACACATACGGCAAGTTATCTCCCAAAAAAATCACATTAATATGTCATGAGTCCACCAGAGACACATGCGATATTTAAATAACTTGAAGTGGCAACATGATGCATTCCGGATTTATACAGTCGTTCGGAGAATCTTCTCATAGAAATACACAACGCATGCATTTACGTGATGTTTGCTTCATCATATTTAAATCGTGTGGGCATACCAGCTAGAGAACAGTATTCTCGAGTCTCTCGCCAGATGCTCTCAGCAAACAGACGTTTTCACGAATTGCGCTGAATTCGCGATTAAATTTCGTAACCAACACCGAGTTCGTGAATATTCGCGAAATTAAATCGTAAATATAAATCGTTAATATCACGCAAAAATCAATAAAGTTTAATTGTCGCATAAATTTCATTCCCAAAAGTTTCCGCGTATTTTGCAATTAATTACATGTACATTTTTGATAGAACCTGATCACTCACCTAATTTTACGAAAAATTTAAAGGATTTAACCAATGAAATAAAGAGATGCATTAAAAAATTTAGCACATATTTCTGCCGCGTTCAGAGATCTAGAACTGTATAGAACGCACAAACAATTTAAATTGCTTATAAATATTCGGAAGAATTGAAAAAAGGGCTTCAAGATCAATTCCTTCCCTCCTCCAATTTCCATCTCATAAATTTATTAAAATAATTCCTTGTTGTTTTTTCTTGTGGCACAATCCTTAAATTGTAGATTCGCGGAAATAAAAATAATTTTTTTAACAGACGGATTAAAAATTAAGCTGCAGTGTGATATATATTTGCTGAGATTTGTGCTAAATGCCGGCTGGATATTTCACGATATTTAAGGGATTAACGATAAGATCGTGAAGAGACGAAACGTATTCGCCTCTGTGAGAAAACGACAAGGCCTCTCGTCGACGCTGAGCACACTCTCCGAGTCGACCAAGCTTGTTCAAAGGCTACATTCTGCGAAATCTAATTGACTCCG
Organism: Wasmannia auropunctata; assembly: GCF_000956235.1. Classification (NCBI taxonomy): domain Eukaryota; kingdom Metazoa; phylum Arthropoda; class Insecta; order Hymenoptera; family Formicidae; genus Wasmannia; species Wasmannia auropunctata. The sequence goes on along the minus strand of NW_012028682.1, from coordinate 201,341 downwards.
AAAACATTGGTAGACGAATGTTGGTTATTATAGCGCGAAGTGGAAACTATGCGTTAAACCGAGGCAATTTGATACTGTTAGTATTAACTGTGTTGCATTTCTCCTAATCATATTCATATATAATCATTGCAATATAGTGGGAGTTGCTTCTCCTAACAATAATATCTTTGTAATGTTTGCAGACTCTACACTTCAAGCTCGTTATAGACAATTATTTATACATTTACAAAACAAATACGAGAAATTTGTAATTTTGCAGAAATTTCTAGCTATCTCATGAAGCAATTTCATATAATTCAGCATGAATATATCAATCTCTGAATATTTACTTTATGTAATTTTTAAACAAAATCTTTACTTAAAATAAATTAAGTAATTATTTGTAATAAAATAATACTTAATAATTAATTCCTGAGATTATATTCCATTTTTATTATTGTGTTCATTACCGTTGATAAAAAAATACAAACATTTTCTAAAGAATAAGTGATAGCAATAATAAAGAAATTGAGATCACATTTTTAAAATTAATTAATATTATTTTACATTGCTTTAACAATTCAGTAAAATTTAAAAGGGATAATTACGCTATATTTAAAATAATGATTGTAGATTTACCTCTATTAGCAGATGGTTTATAATTGTTTAGTTTATCGACTGCCTCGAGTAGGTACAATTATCTAACGCACAGTAACGGCAAGTGCCGTTGTGTTCCACATCAAATTGAGAATTGCACAGGATTCCTTAATTACGAACCGTGTGACGCCGAGCTTGTAGGAAGGATCTAACGAGCACGACTGAGTTGCGCACAACGAAACGAACTTTATTGTAACTTCACAGTCGAATTTCATCCATCACGGCAGTTACCCGCGCAAATCTCTGTCGAATAGAGAGGGAACAGAGTGAGAAACATAGGTGTGGAAATCCAGCAGCGCATTTTCCGTTAAACGAAAAGTGCAATATTTAATTTTCTTGTAACTTGAAGCGAATCATAGCTTATTAAGTAGATAAGAAATAAATATTTTTAGTTTCCTTTATTTCTAAAAATATTCTAAATTCTATTCCAAATCTTTTGCAAATATTGAAAATATAAATATATTCTATACAAGATACTCTCTTCTTACATAAGTATTTAAGATTAAAACATTATGTAGATTTCAGTATTGTCTATCATGCATCGTATTCGATCCACTATGACTATTCTAATCGCGAAAAAGCATGAATAATGTTCAGATATCAGAAACAAATACGGATAAATGTGATTCTCAAATAGAGAATGCTGAAGGATGTTAAAAACGTAAATGTGCGCCATTTATGGAAATTTCATTTTAATTTCGTTCGTCGTTTTTAGAAAACGCTTTTAAAAGACATTTTGATAAAAATAAGCGTTCTTTTTATTATGTCGTCATCATGCGATGAAAAAGTATCTTGGCACTTTTCCCTCATTTCAGGACATATCGGAGTATAAATGCGAAAATGGCAAAACGCCCACTTACGTTCCCCACAAGCCGGTAACCGGTGTGATAGGCGCCGCATTCAGCGTGGTCTCCATTATGGTCGCCAACATCTTGCGGCTTTTCAAGGTAATTATCTGTACGATCTAACTATTTCGAATGTACGAAGTGTTTTAAATCTTCATGTGTAGCGCGACTAATAAGTTTAACTTCATAATTCTTCTTCAATTTTTGTTTTACAAAGAAATATAAAAATATATGAAGATTATACAAAGATTGAAAAAAAATTTGAATCTTTTGACGATATGTATACATTTCTCTACACACTTCGTACATTTTTCTCCTTTTTTAGTTTATTTAAAATAAAGATAAAAAAGAGTGTACGTAAGCTGTATGGTGATGCATGAATGATATAATTATAATTATTAATTATTTCATTTTAAATCTTATATTTTGTAAATTTATTTGAACACATCGCATATATTATATAATACAATTATACACACGTCAACATGGTTATTTTTTACGTCGGCATTTTTATATTACAACAGCGCGCGTTTACAACAAACTGGATACTATCTCATACAGAGTTAAAAATAAGTGATAAGAATTTTAAAAGCAAGATTTTCTAAAAGCATGACATTTCGTTACTTCTTTCCGGCTTTATTTATGTGATTCGAAGTATTGTTATGCCACGTGCGTCTATCGAGATTGAGAAGCAAACAATAGCCGGTTCGAGAGGCAGCTTCGTAGAATGCACGGTCGGATATCGGCAGGTCTTTGCAAGATGTGCGAAAACGTAACTTCCTTTGATACAGAGGTTACAAAGGGTGAGTTTCAGAAAGAAAAAAAAAAAAGAAAAGAAAGAAAAAACCAAGCGAGAAGGAGAGACGACGGCAGGCAATTTCGTCGACTTTTTTGAAAACGGGATGGCACTGCCATGTGCGAAACTTCGTGACCGGTAATGACATCGGCGCAACTATCAATCATAGTCATCCATCCGTAAGGATCAAGCCGAGAAGAGCCACTCTCGCGGCATCGGCATCGTTCTTATCAGACTCTGCGCTCATAACGCCTTCAAAAATACGTCGTGCAGCACGGGCTCGCTGAAAGGAATCCGATGATCCGCGCGAAATCAGCTTGGTAAAGAAGCTCCTACCGTTAGTGTTGTTGAGACGCTCTATCGATCCGCCCGCGCCGCCACCAACGTTGAACGCACGAATGAACCTTGTAAAAGTCGAAGGTCATAGCTCCTGTCAAAATACAAAATACAATTATGTCTCGCAGATTTCCGTAATTTAATTTTGTGTGTTAATGATATACCTATTTAATGTTTTTTATATCGTGGTTATATTATGGTTTTACGACTTTATTTATTTGAATTACATAATATGTATATATTTTTTAATAATAGTCCAATTGTTTGTGCACATTGATCTGCATAGAAATAGAGACTTTATTTAACTTTTTATGTTAAAAATATACTTAGTTAATTCTTTTATGTAAATGTTATTTTAAAGATATATTTTCATATTTCGCGTGCGTGCGTGCTATAAAATTGAACTTGAACGATTATACATGTTATACGACAGGATTTGAAGTTGCTGAAACTGTGATCGTGTTTGCATATTAAACTCTCGAGTTATATCATTGCAGATGAAAAGATATCAAATAAAAAGACTTGCTTGCGAAAAGCGCTAGTGCACAAGTTGCGCTGACAATGAGTGCTACCGAGAATTTTATTGTACATACACTCTTTTATCGTCCTCATTTTTTTATAACGGCCCACTTGGATTTGAGAACTACTTCCTTTTCTATTTATTGAAGTAAAGTGCCCTTTTCAGTTCACTTTCCGCCGACATATTTTCACTGTGGACAATAACATCCGCGGCATATTTTCATTTAATTCTCTCCGCTGATTTACGATTTTACTCAAGGAAGTTCATGTGCATGCGTAATGTGAAAGAAAATGACATGACTCCCTGACTTTAACATATCTCAATAAACTTTCATTGAAATCTTGATA
>NW_012028682.1:177415-196077 GCF_000956235.1 Wasmannia auropunctata | reverse complement strand
TCGATGGTTATGAGATGCTTTTCCTTTGTACGCCACGGGGCGCAATTAACCCTTTGTGTCTCGTGCATATTCGTATTATGTCAACTGCCCAGAGTAAAAAGCAAATTTGAAAGTCTGTCAATATGGCAAAGACTAAGACAAGATTAATTCGAATGTATTACATGCTGGCAAGTAACAAAAATAATATATATTAATTACATACCTATTTATATATTATTGTCGTTTTAATTAAGAAGAATTAAAATATTCAGGGAGATAGTATAATAGATTACAGTAATTCTTTATATAAGTTTCAGAATCAATTTTTTAAGCTTTAAACTCGGGGATTTGAACCTCAGCCAATTGAAGTTATTGTCTTTTTAAGAATCTTATTATTTTTTGTTTTATGTATATACTTCTATATAGCTCAGGGGCATAAAATAAACATTTTATAAAACTAATATTTACTCCGGATACGCTTTGGTATTGGAACACTTTTATTAATTTGCTTTTCAGTAGTTTTATATTTGAGTTGAATGCGTTAACTCGCTTAATTTTATGAATTTTATGTATTTATAAATCTATCTTTCCGTTCTGTGTGCTATATTTTCTCTTTTTACTTAAATGATGATCTTTGAACTATTTCTTCTCATAAATATCACAATTTTTTATTCCACATTATTATTTCATGCGTCAACGCTGATCAATACGCTGTGCAAAATAAATTAGCAATTAATTACATAACGACTCATTTGATAAAACGTTCTATTTATTCGGCCGACTATCGTTAATTCATTCATTTTGATTCTTCTTCTTGTTGAACAGTTTTAATTGTTCAAATCGATTCTGACGGTGAGTTGTGCATTGCAAATCGTAACTGCACTCATTAGAATTGCAATGAACCGTTTATTGCATCACTTGGTCGAAAATGTTAAAAATTGCCGAGAAAGGCGCGCTGAGATTATTAATAATAATTTAGTTAAGGAATGTAGAGGTATTGAGAAAGGAAGAGAGAGAGAGAGCGCATTGAAATTCATATTGCGCATTTTGTGCAGAAAATTGGGTATTTCTCAAATACGAATTATTTATTAATAAATGCAAAGTTTTAATCTTTGAGATTATTGCAACTCTCTGTCATCTTAATTAAATAATAATTATTTAAAATATTTAAAAATCTTGCATTATTTTTTTCTTCTATCTATTAATCTTTATCACCTTGTATAATAGATCTAATCTTCGAAAAGTAAATTGGATTATTAATTATTAATTTTAAATTATTTAAGCAAATATATGTGTGTTTTGAGTTTTGGCCGTGATACAATTGGCGACCGCAGTGCGGAGAGAGACGAAACGTTAATTGATTCCAAAATCAATTAAACTCTAAATCGTAACTGAAAGTGTGAAGGAATAATTTACGTAAAATTATGAGCCACCACTTATTGATTTAGTTTTGAGCTCTTAGCTATATTTACATAATTAATTGCATATTTATTAGGTGATATATTGAAATCATTCAATAAACTGTCTTATTTCCAAATAGAAGCAGGATAAGTAATACATGTAGTGAGTAAAATCATACAACTTATGAATTACCGTAAAATTAATAACGAGAATAATATAGAAAATATATATATTGAGATAGAAAAATGACAAAGAAAGTATGCATAGACGATATTTATTAATTTATTTTAATGTAAGTTGAGTTTCATTAATGCAAATTTGTCTCTATTATGGAAATTATAGCGCCGTGCAACTGACATATCAAATGGCTTACGAAACGAGACAGTAAATGTATCGAGTAGAAATCTAATTGCTATCGGTTGGTAATTAGGTATCGATAAATCATTTGTAACATTAAACCGTTTCCATTGATCAATTTCCTAATCAGTAAAAAGTCCTAATTAGTAAATCTTTAGTATATTTTTGCGCGGCAGTTTATTAAATGAAATATTTTTCATTATTTGATATATTTAGTTATATTGTAATTGCGAGTCTTGAATTCTCAACTTGAGAATGCATAAGATTTAAAAAGGAAGAATTGAATTACCTAATACTAAATGAGCATTGCAACTGCTCTAATAATCATTATTGTTGCGTTAAAATAACAAGAGCGACATTTTGTATTTTCTGTGTCTTTCTCTTGAGGCAATAATAAACTAATTAATTTCAGAGTGTAATTAGGAAATCTTTGCAAATCATAATACATTAATCCTCAGTAACATAATAGCCACACAAATCGAATCTTTCAGGTGTACTTTCGACTTTAAGAATGCCATTTGTATAATTGCAATTTGGTATTCCGTGCAAAAATTGAAATAATTTTCTTTGAATAAAAGTGCGTTAAAGTATAATCGATTTTCAGATTTTAAAGAAACGTGATTTCAAAAATTTACAATGCGGAGAAACAATAAGAAAAGTACACTAGCACATTTTTCTAGTAAAAAAAGTATTTTTCGCAATAAGTTTTTTACAGTGTTATAGGCTGCTTATAGCATCATCATCATCATTATCATCATCATCAAAATTAAGTGATGTTATTTCAGTTTATGTTACGGTTGCGTTTTGCGTTCTTAAAGATGGACAATAATCGGCGCGTAGTTTAAGGCAGCTGAAATTTAAAGATTTAAAAATTAAAAATATTTGGCAACGAATATCTAGTCAAGGTCGAATTTGGCTCTTCTCCCTTATTATTTCTAATAAAAAAGTATTTATTTAATAATTAATAAAAGCAGTTAATTTGAACAAAATCATAATTTTAGTAATTATCAAAAAATATTGGAGTAATAAAATGCATAATTACACATGGTTATATCGCAATATCTTCCTTCAAAATTATTTATGAAATTATAGTGTATAATATAATTGTAACATATTTATTACAAACTGATATTAATAATTAAGTAAGAAAAATGTAATTGCACTTCTCCAATCTGACTCTGAAGAGATTCACGATAGAACGTAAAAGCTTTGTATCGATAATGCAGTATCTCCATAATGTCCTCATATTCTATTTTATTACTTCACACAATTTTCACGTGCCGTTGACCTGACCCATAGTAAAGTCTCGATTGATCATTCTCGCAGCGCTCGTCGTAATTTACGTCACGTCAATAGTCTTGTAACAGTAACCGTCGAAACAAATGGATGTAAATTAATACGGGAAGCGATAATACGGGCGCGGCTTTCGCACGCTATTGTCAATCTTCGCGCGTATGTCGAGCGATAAGAGGACGTGTGATAATGCCAATGACACCCGTTAAGGGACAATGTTATCAACAGGAAACTATCTCAGCGAAGCGCATGCTCTTTGTGCAAAAATGGAATTATCCGTTGCAACCAAAGAAACCCGAGGGAGAGAGGGTGACTCGCAGACTTAGCCACTTCCAACAGACCCACGAGATTATTAGATTCGCGATGCTGCCTGCACAGATGCTACAAAGTTACAGGCTCTCTTCGTATCCACAGGATGAGAAACAGGGTCGCGCATCAAATGACGCGGGATATTAACCTTCATACACGCGCGCGCGCGTATCTCTGCACAGTGTTTTATATAATTTATCTTTCCAATAAGTGCCGTAATATAAAGAAAATAACTTCGAAGAATGTTATATTAAATATAATATTACGCGTTTTATTATTTTATATAATTTTTGCACGCATTATTTATAACGCTTTATTTACATTTAAAAAATAGGTACATATATCTGTATGCAATATATAAGCAAGAGCTTTTTGATAAGTGATACGATGTAAAATATAAAATTCAGTAGCGTTGGATATTAATATTTTTAATAATAATCGTGATTTTTATGAAAAATAGATTTCTGTTGCTCTTCTCTTCTTTTCATCGCTGTTACATTGATTTATTTTTCAGATATACATAAAAGTAGAGATACATTTTTCAGCTTTTCTAGTTATGTGATAACGTGATTGCAGATACCGCAAATAAGTTACGCCTCTACCAGCACAGAACTCTCGGACAAAAGCCGATTTGAGTACTTCAGTAGGGTGGTACCGCCAGATAATTTTCAGGCACAGGCGATCGTTGAGGTGATCCATCTGCTTGGATGGAAATATGTTTCCACGGTTGCTGTGGAAGGCGAGTACGGCGAGAAGGTGAGTGAAATGAAGGAATATGATCGTTGCGATATGTTTATTCGTGTTTAATTCATGTATCATGTTTTACGCGCATTGCTTCCCCCCCCCCCCCAAAATGTATATATACTGTTACATGTAACAACAGAATGATATTTTTTTGTAAAAAGAAGTCATTAGTTTTTCTTATCATTATTATATTTTTAACGAAATATTTTAATATAAATGTATAATATATATGGTGTAACACTTAATTCTTTCGAAAGATTGTATTGCACAATAGCGTTAATATTACGTTGAATAAAAGTTATTATAACAATGGTAATTATAATATGAGATCGTTATGTGCGACCGCGTTAACTAGCGAAGATGAAACTAACTGTGCAATCAAGCAAGAAAACTTGATGTTAAAGCGCCAGCCACTGACTTAAATTCAAGTGTGTGAACAATGTCTGTGATGTACGGCAGTATAGGAAAAAAGATTTCCGTGGTTCAGTAGTCTGAAAGTGCTCGGCTCGATTTTTGAAAGTTTTATAAGTAATTGTACACAATGCAAATAAAATGTTGAAAACTTTACTAGCACTTCCGGGGCTTTGAACAAAAAAATTCAAGCGTGTGAACAATGTCTGCGCAGTGGAAATTCCACGCGAAGAGATTACCAGAGTAATTAAATTTTACAAAAATTGCAAAAAGCAAAATTTTTTGGTCAACATCATTTGTGCTTCATGAATTTTTTTGCTCCTTAATTGTAAATTCTGTGGAAGAAATGAGCTATAGGATCTACAGAATCTTAACGCTAGGAAGATAAAGGAGAAAATATTAATACGAGAGAGAGCCTTATTTTATTATTTTTCCATTAATAAATTGATGCTTAGAAATCTTTACAAAAGACATGGGAGGTAAAGTTGATGAAAGTATGGATTTTTTTAATCGGATAATTTTAAATCTTTAAATTTCTTTTAAATTAATCATTATTTGTTGGCCTATTTAATTACGAATTGGAATATACGCATTTTTCGCAACATAGACATTCCAATATTGTTCTGTATTATTATCACGTGATGGACGAATGAACAGGTATAATAATTCAACGGGTGCGATAATTCAACCGGCAATGTCCATAATTTCTCATATGTTGAGGAATGCCACACAAGAATTTTTCATATTCGCTGCGAACATTGATGTAGGTACGATTTTATGGTCCAATTATGCTAGCCAAATGGCTGCCTTCTGACGATTATGTTCATGATAATAGCGTGTTCTGCGTCTCGGAACGTACAAATTTGCCGACGCGACGTCGTGCGAATTGTACCTACGGGCGTTTTCAGAAGGACTCCTGCAGACGATATGCCGGTAATCGCATTCCGAGTAATTAAACCAGTGTCAGTGATCAGCCTAATTAATCACTATTACATGTCATAATAGCTTTGCACTTACTTTGTGTAATTAGTCGCTGTCAATCGCGTTTCGAAATATCGAAACCGCATAATTTACGTCAAGTAAATTATACAGTTACAAAGCTAACATGTTATGCTTTTACCAAAATTTTCATATCTTGATCAATATGTCGTATTGATAATAAAAATAGATACAACGAAGAAAATCCTTAAATTTTGGGAAAATCCGATTATGTGTCAAGTATAGATATAGTAGAACTCAAATTTACAATATAATAAAACAAATTTTAAATAATTAAAATTGATAATACGAGTACCTAATCAAAAATGTACGCACAGTCTTTTTGGATGCAAATGCGAAAAATATATTATGAAAGAGCTACGACATAAAATTCGGTCTCACGATAGTGGCCAAGGAGATAATGAGACGCCTACATTTCCTTCTGGTTTTTAACGAAATTTATGAGCCGGTTCTTTCGCTAAATGTTGGATGCACAGCACAGTTGCGGCTGTTGCAAATGCGGTGCATATTTTAACAAGCATAAGCTCACGTAAAACGATTACACGAATGTAGCTGTGTTAATATCCTTATAATGGCACGGGATATAAAGTGCATAAGACGATTTAACGCAAATTAAAGAACGAGAAGCATATTGTGAAAATTAAGACTGAAAGAGATCGCAATGGAAGAAAATTTTCTGCAACAAATCGCGTGTCCTACATCCAACTACAAAATTATTTATTATAATTTATTCGGTAATTACTAATAAAACTATAATTATTACTTCGCAAAATAATCATTAAATTTTGTTAAAAATACAGCTGTTTAGAAATGAAATCACTTATAATTTTAGACAAAATCATTCAAGCGCAAATATGTATAATGGGTAACTCGTAACAGAAAATAAAAAATATCTATATAAAAAGAGATCAGAATCACGTAGAAATAAAAATGAGGTCAAGCGCGGCCAATTATTAAGGAAAGTGAACTTTATTATTAAGAAAATCGGCTGATACAAAAACATCTTATCGTACCATTATTTTCCGAACAATTACATTATTTATCTCTTACTCTTTTTATCAATTTTTTTTTCTTTATAGTACAATAAATAAATCCAACAATATAGTAGATTATATCTAATAATGTCTAATATCTATAGATAATATCTAATAATCTAAGTTTCCATTGTATTTCTTCATTCAAATTTCTTTTTTCATTTCTTCGTAATTACTATTACTTTCATTTCTTTTTTCATTTATTGTATGTTCTCAATAACATAAAAATAAAAAAGAACAAGAATCTTCAGTCCAATAATAATAATTTTTGTAACTTCGAGATTAATTTTCTTCAAAAAAGTTCATAAAAAAATTAATTGGATATATTTTTTTGTTCAGTTTTGCAATTATACGGAATTTTATTTTATTGCACGCACATTAAGGTACATATTATAAAATTCAATATTTTTTTTAAGTCCTACCCTTTCCAGTTGCCTGTACCGAGCCTTTCCTGCAGTTGATACCATCAGTAAAGTGCATTGTGTCTTGTCACGGTCGAAAATTCAACAATCTCGAGCAGCGATCAAATTTTGAAACTGAGAAAATCTGGTTCCGAAACGTTGGAGATATTGAGAGCAGCTTATGGGGATGCTGTTTTGTCTTCAGAATTTAATCCCGTAACGCTGCTCAAAATACAGCATAGTCTGTGCTGAATTTTCGCCCTTTCGTGCTGAATTTGACAAGACACAAAAATTACAACGCGTTTTGCTGACGGTATCGACTACTAGAAAGGCTCGGAGGCAACTAAGAAGGGTCAAATTGTATACCTAACATCCCGCACCAAAGGCCCTGTCCAATGGATCTACTCTCCGACAATTCTGATTAAGCCCCCAAAAATATTCTCATTACTTTTGGGACAAACCATGTATATACTATATGTATATAAATTATTTATATGCAATAATAACACAAATTAAGTAAGATTTAAAAATATATTAAAATGTAAGAAATTAATGTACATAACTATTTTATACGTATACATATAAGCTAAACTTTTAAAAACACATTATTTGAAAAAGTAAGAGCTTGTGGTTCTGTATTCAGTCAATTTGAATAACCAAAATTCATGTAAAGTTTTATGTCCTTCGATCAAGATACTGCATTTATTACTAATAAATATTAAAATTCGTCCATTTCAGAATTGTGGATAAATCGAGAACTATTGAACTAATCATTATAGCGAGTTCTCTCTGATATCGCGAAAATATTCGGTGTACCGTAATAAATTATGATGGTTTTTATTGCGTTGTAAAATGCACCGATAATACCTCCGGCTGCAGTTCGGCGCATCTTTCTTCGGCCATCTTTTCATTTACATATACATTGAATTGAATTCGATTTTATTCAAGATTTATGTCTAAAAGTGATACAATATTTGATTTATTTAACATAAAATGTGAAAGAATTTTAACAAATGGGACTCTATGGGACTCTGGGAGAATAAAAACTTACTGCTTCTTTACATTATTTTCTTTGTGCTCACCACGAACAACAATCTGCTACTTAATGGCCGCGATATCTCGTGCAAATTTCGAGAATTTATCGTCAATGATAAATGAGTACGTAGATACGAGTCCGCGTCTGAAATACATTGTATAATACTTTTCGCTACATTCGATTGTTTACCAAGAAAACAAGCTCACATGTTATCGTGAAAATTCGACTTCTCATTGGATAGACGGGCAATTTATTTGCGGCTGAATATCTATTTTCAGGGCATCGCCAGTTTCATTGCCCTTTCGTTGGAGTACAACATCTGTGTCGCAGTCAGCGAGAAGATCCTGAGAAACTCCAAGACCGAGGACTTTGATAGAATAATCGAACGACTGAGTTCAAAGCACAACGCCAGGGGAGTCATAATATTCGTCGACGAGGATAACATAAGGTAGGATTAATCTCGAATACGTCTTCGTTGCATTTAAATAAGGTCGTCACTACATAAAATATGATATGAGGAGAAATTGCAAAAAGCGCGATTGTTGAAATCTGTCTTGCATGAAAAATGCGGTGTGCTCGCTTTATTTATTTTCTTTTTTCTGCACACAGAGCAGAAAAATGAAATTACTGGACTGCGAGAGGAACGTTTTTTTTTATTCCTTCTACCATGCTTTTGCGTTCTACGTTGGGCGAAACGTTCTCAAACACGGGAACAAATTATAGTTTTTGTATAACTTATTTTTATTATACATAACGTTCCCGCAGAGTGTTCGTCGAATTAGGAAAGCATATATCCAACGCAAAAATTTAAAATATATTTGTAACATACATATATTGAACTGTGTAATTTTCTTTGCTTAAAAAAATCATTTAATACATGTATATATATTTCAATTTAAAAATGCGGTAATTTTTCGTTAATAACAGAAACAATCTTTTGTATAAACTATGTTTAATGTAAAATTCAGACATTATTGTGCTTCACGAAAGCATAAGCAAGCAAACTGTGGACATACAGTATATCGACATATAGAAGTAAAAAATCTACTTAAAGTATTATTTTTTTAAACAATTGACGTCGCATTTTATGATTGATTCGACATCGATATCCATACTTGAGCAACTACGATGCAATGAAACTTTTGCTTTAAATTCCTACGTCAAAATCTGATACATCTAATACATAATACTGGAGGATAATGTATAACGTGTACTGTTAGAAATTTCTATGGGAATTTTCAGATACTAAAGCTTTATGCAGTTACCGTTTCTGAAATTTACTAAACGGGAATAAAAATTTCAGAAGCAGTAACTGCATAAAGCTTTAGTCACACGTCTCTGAAAATTCAGTTATAGTTTAGTAATTTGTAGTAACTGTAACTGAAAATTTAAAAAAAAATAAAAAATTTTTTATCGGTTTATTAATTTTAACATACGTGCAAATTATAATTACCTTGACACATAAATAGTAAGATAATGTGAGCGAGGTATGTGTGTTTATGCAAACAACTGCATACGTACGTAACGTGTGTTATATGGTATGCTCAATATATCAAATGTATAGTCAAAAAGTATTTTATAATTATTGTTATAAAGAGTTATATTTGGGTGTGCATACTTTTTGAACTATACATTTGATATGTTGAGTATAATATCATATAACACACGTATGTACGCAACTGTTTGCATAAACATATTTCGCTCACATTATCTTGTTATTTATGTGCCAAGGTAATTATAAACTGCATACATATATGTTAAAATTAATAAACCGATAAAAAATTTTTTATCTCTTTTAATGTATTGAAAATACTGCATATAATCTATACGCACTTAGTTATTTGTGTAAACATACTTCCCTCGTATTATTTTATTATTTATATATCAAGATAAATAATGTAAGCAGCATTATATATTAAAATCATCACTATTCTTTTTATCATCACTATCCTTTCTATTATCATTATTCTTTGCTTTCACCTTTCTCTGTCCGTGAGCTTGGATGCGTCGTTTCTACAAGCCGCCGAGTAGTGCACTGGACAAAAGCTGCGCAGAGTACATTGCGTACTTTTTCTAGTCACGATATTTTAAATTTCCGTTACCATTTAGTCATTTTAAGAAACCGTTTATAATTTTGCGATACAGTATCGGAATTTCTGTTACCATTTAGTAATTTAAAAAAACCATTTATAATTCTACGATACAGTATCAGAATTTTAAGAGAAATTTAGTAAATTTGCTTTGAATGTTACTAAATTTCGTTTTCAGCAACCTAATTTCGTAAAATTCAGTTACTTTAGTACCTTAAATCTCACAAAATTTTCCGAACATTTTTAACAGTGTATAATTTTTCAGATTACACACACACACACACACACACGCACACAGAGGTATGTATGTATGTGTGTATGTACATATCTTCTAAGCTCTAATATGATATTAGAAATGATGTTGAATTAGAAAGTCGACGATCGCAATTAGGAATGGACCGCTTAAACGCACGTGCGTTCAACGCATTTGTGTATATTTCAGGCTAATTACGACTATTAAACGACTATTATCATAGTAACAACGACAAAACGTCCAGCATTAAATGAGCCTTGTGCCGTCTTTTGCATAATTAACATGAAAAAACATTTGTGCGAATGGACGCGGGTGTTAAAACGAGATAAAAAGATTTTTATGATTCTGAATTACGTGGAGAAAATTTGACGATTGAGCGAAAGAGGAACATCATACCATGCTAAGGCGATTTAGTATTCTCTTTCCGTATAATTATATCAGATTTTTGCTTTTTCAATTAATGATTTTTCTCAAAATAAAATTGTTGAAGGAAATTTGGGGAGATGTTTAAGGTTCGGATCTGTTCGCGCGGAAAATAAGCGCTGGGTTTTTGAAAACGACGTGCATTTCAACGACGGGTTAAAAGTGGATCGGGGGCGTAACCGAGCGGACGAGATAACATAGCGGCAATTAATCTCACGTTCTATAAAGTCGATACTCGTCGGCTTTTAGGGCCAAGCAAAGAATGAACGAAGGCAAATGTATATCTAACTCGCTCGCGCTGCTAATTCCAAATTCTATGCAATTTGATTGAAAAAAAAAAAACGTACACAATAGTGTAGCTGAATAATCTATTACAGCTAGAGCGTTAGAATCAGTGTAATAATCACGGGAATGATTTATTATTGCTTTTCGATGTTTTCACTAATACATAGTTTCTTTTTCCTTCTAAAAGTTGCAAGTGAGTAAAATATTCATAAAAACAGCTTTTCAAGAAATGTTTAATAATATTAGTAATAAAATATATAATAATTATTTGGCCATTTATTATTATTTTTATTTGCAGTTATATTTTTTATACACGTTTATTAAATACATGCCTTATAACATTCCTGTCATAAACACTCTGATTAATAAAGTGATCAATGATTTTCTGTGCAATGCGAAACAATATTAATAGTTTTGTGATACGTATCATCCTAATGTTATTGATATTCCCTAATAAAATTGCATATTTTCTCAATTAAACACGATCGTTTGGAATATTATTTGAAGTACGCTTGTTACTAGGTCATATTTAAAATATATATCGTTAATCTTTTATTAAAATCCATTTCGTGATCCTCTTCCAATTAATAATTATCAAAGCAACGGAATAAAACAGTCAAGTGTAAAATTAAACTTCGAACACGAAATAAAATCAACAAAAAACCACATTATTAATCATTTACCACAGTAATAGCGACACAATGCGTACCTGGTATTCGCGCATACGCGCGTGCATCGCATTTCAATCGAAATCCCTTATGAGCTATCATTCAAATCCCGACGGAAAATCATTCATTACGGAGACAACTACAGGCACATAATAAAGCAACACGAAATTGCAAATTTTGATTATAATTTTACTGGCGTTGCGGTGCTTCGTACACGCAAATAGGAAATCTACTTTAATCGATTATTAAGCGACAATAACGAAAGCAATCATTATGATTCGCGATGTTATGTAGAAATTTCATTAAGAAAAGTCACAGTGTATATATACCTATACATATATATATATATATATATATATATATATATATATATATATTCTTGCATTTCTATTACGATATTTCATTACAGGCAAAAGTGCTCTTTCATTATTTCAATTCTCAATTCAGCTTTCATCTTTTTATCGTCAGTATACAATTTATGTTTACAATAGATAATTAAGCTGTTGAATAGACTACTGATATCAATTATTAGTATATGACAAAACTAAATCATGTCCGTTTAGTATAATACTGTTATTTCAAGCTTTTATATTTTAAGGAACAAAAGAATTTAAAAAAATCTCAATGCAATTTGGATAAATACTAAAATTTAGCTATTTTATCATAATCCCTTCTTCTACAGTTGTAAACAAAAAAAAGTTTATACAAAGAGTTTTGTGTGATTAAATATTGTAAAAATAAGTGAAAATTATTATAAATGATATATCTTACTTATTGTTACTGTTTTGTGTAATTAAATATTGTAAAAATAAGTGAAAATTATTATAAATAATATATATTACTTATTGTTACTTGTATTGGTATTTTACTAATGATTCATCATGCACAACCAAAGAAAATTTATCATAAATTTGATGTTTTTTTTTGTCCTTTGGAATACACTTTGCATCTCAATTTTTTCTCGAGAAGTCCTCGATTTTTCTAGAAGCTATCTATTTGATCGCAAGATGTATCCTAACATAGAATGTTATTCGAAAGTTTCTCGCAATGTTGAAAATGGTCGCTGAAGGTGACCAAGTTCTCGACGATACCGAATGGCTTGCAATTCGAGCAAATATTGGAAAGCAAGCAAAACGCGAGAGAAACCGTGTCTCGAAAAGTCGAAAACTAAACATAACGGTTCGCCCCAATATGTGCGACTGCGATCGGATCCTTTTTACGTTGCGTATTTTCGCTGGAACAAGCAGACTGCTCGATTCAGTTGCTTTAACAATAAATGGCTAAAAAGAAGAAACTTAGAGAAAAAAAATTACGTTGTAAACATTATATCACGCAATGAAAACCTTCCATGCATTATTCCTGTCCTGTTCATTATTCCAACTGAAAATATTTCGCTTTTGCGAGCCAGAAGTTTATTAGATCGAGTTTCGTGTTTACGATTTATGTAACAAATATGATAAATTTCATTGTATCTTATTGCAAAATTATTGCAATTAAGCATTGTTTCCTTTGGCCGTTAAAAATACTGCGTATCTAAAAATTTAATTTTTTACATAGATACAGTCAACCTACTTCGTGTAAAATTTCGTGTAGTTAATTGTATATTTATATAATTTTAATCGAAGTAACATTTTTTGAAATATATTTTTACATATACTATAATACATCTTTGCAATATATCAAAACTTTATAATGTCAAACGATAACAATAATCGTACAAAATTATTATAATTTTTTAAATTAAATCCATTTTAAATCTTAAATAATAATAAGGGAGAACGTTTTTGTTTTAAATAAAAATGCATAATATTTGCTATATGCAGTTAATTTAAAGTAAACGGTTAAAATAATAAATATAAATTATCGAAGTAATCTTTCAGAAATGCACATTTTTTGATAAATTACCATCTTGGACTTTCTCCACATATGTACTATGCATAATACTAATACGTAATGCAAGCATAAAGTTTTCCGTTGCATATCTTAAGCAATACACACAACTATTGTAGTAGAATCTGGAAATTCTCCAGAAGCTTACAACTTTTCTGTCGCTCTTTATATATGTATATATTTTCATTCCTTGTGTCCATAAAAATAAGTTATGGAAGTCATCTCGTTTATAAATCAAATTTAATGCTTTTAGCGAAGCACCGGTAGCCTTTAAATTATTGGCAATGAAAGGTTCAAAGACTTTCTTAGCTCTAACAGAATTGTTATTTTTTTTATTTATTTACACAGACATTTACATTTGAATTTTAAAAAGGATTCGAATATAATATAAAATTAATTAAAGTAAAACTTGCAAAGTAAATACATTAAAATATATTAAAAGAAATTTCCAGATACAGAAAACTTGAAATGCTGTATGTAAAATTTTATTTTTATAAAATAATGAAATTAGTTTTTAAATATTATAAAAATGTTTGTAACTTATTTACTAGTTATTTTTTTTATTAGTATTGTTATTAGCAGTTTGTGATATTAATTATTCTATTCATGATTTAATTAATTAATTTTTTATTATAATATCATTATTACATACTTATTCTTTCATACGTTTTTATATTGATTTCTTATATCATATGGAAAATTTTCTCTCTTTCCCTCTCTCTCTCTCTCTCTCTCTCTGTCTGTCTTTCTTTCTTTCTCAAAAGAAAATTGCTAAAATTTCTTTGTTAAATTTCTGTGTTAGAATGTAACAGATATCTATTTGATCTACAATTAACACCTCTACATTTATTTATTTTTATTTCAATATATCATGGCATTGTTCTTTTTCTAATTTTGGCATTGTTATTAACTTTTTCCTCAGTTTTTCACGTGATGATTGTCTCGCGAAATTTTTATATATTTTTAATATCAGGGGAAAAAATTCAATGTCTCGCATCGTCGTCTTGCGCTTTGAGAAAGCTGCAGCGCACATATTTCTTCGTGATAAAAAGAAATAAATGCAAAATAGTCTGATATTCATCATGCAATCGCTGGTCGCTTTGAGCACAAAGAAACTAGCGCCGAATTAAATGTCGAGCAGCTGCGACGGGCAGTTGCAAGAGTGCATTTCTCACCCGCGTCGATAACAGGGAAATAATGGAGATCTCGCTGTTTCTATGATATGCAAGAAACATTTACGATAAGTCGTACCAAGCTTTTGCAGTTGACACAAGAATTAGCAAAATAAGCTGCTTTTCAAGAAGAAAACGCAATGAAGATTAAAAAGAAAAATAAATACCTATTATTTTCATGCACTCTATATACACTCATATGTGGTATTATCATATTTCCAAAGAATCCGTTTCTATAATTAATTATAATACCAAATTAAAATTAACATTATAAAATTATAAAATTAATTAATTAATTATAAAATTATAATACCAATGCTGGATAATTAGTATAAAAAATTAATACATACGTCAAATGTTTGTAGAAATTAGTTTTATATTCTTCTTGAAAAAATATTTCCCTCTAAGGAATCATTATTATTGTCACTGCAGCACTCACAATATTCCGCTATATATCTCACAATAAATTTATCCATTTTTTTTTATATGCGTAGTCATAGAAAGTAGATGCAAATCATTTAGTATACAATGTTATTCTTAACAAATTTTAATTGTTACACTGAGAGAATTACATATTTCAGTAGTCGTCAGCATAAAAATGGTAACTTTATAGGTATACTCTTTACGTAACATGTAGATATCAAGTAGCATCTCGGCACGTTAACAGGCAGTGCTTGAAACTCTAGTGGATCGTATAGATTTAGTAACCATATGGAGAGGCTGTCTGAATGTCTCGTGTATCCCCTAAATACGGGTGTACGCGGGTGATTTTCCGAGGAAAGAATAACAAATTAGTTCAAAGTTACATAAAGAAATTAAGTGATAGATATTGTTTTACATACTATATATATAATAAATCTTTACTATTAAAAATCTTATGTAAATTTTATATAAATCCTTTTATTTACGGAAAAGGATTTAAAGGAAAGGAAAAGACTCGAAAAATAAAACGTATAGATAATAATATAAAATATTTTTTAAATTATTTTGAAGAAAACTTCAAATCAAATTATGTTGTTAAATTGATTTTCTGTAAAACTTTGTAAGAAAGTCCATCTATTTAAAAATAATCCTGTCTTTACTCGTAGCTGTCATATATCAATAGTGAATAATTTATCTGACTTGGCAGATCGGATATATTAATTAAAACGCGTGCTGAGAACGATGACCATTTTTGGTCTCTTCGGACATCTTCGGACAATATTTTAACAAAATCGCTCGGCGTGCTTTTTTCTCCCTTGACGTCCGTGACGTACGAGACGCTCTCCTCTTCTCTTCCGCTTCATTTTTCTCCTTCGTAAATGTCGATGTTGCGAAATTGCTCGGCTCGCTCTTCTTTTTCGTGGCTATGCGAGTGACGTAAATGCGAACGAAGCGCGAAGAAGCGCAGGCGACTCGACTCGAATCAGCTTAACCGCTTCAACAGCGATTCGCGAAATGTTCGCCGACGTACTCTTCCTGCGCCGCGCGCCGTAACGTAAGTCTGTCGAAATCGTGATGTATGGCCTTTCTCGCCAGTTACTCTCCATTTGCCTAGCTGCGAAACTCGTGGATAATCGCATCTTACACGTGTTCCGCATGTCAGTTCAAAGACGACATACATATTTCAACCTTATGCGTCCGCATCGCGCTCGGGGATTCGCTCTGTGTGAAACTTCCGATTAACGCTAAACGCCGAGACTTGCTCGCTCACCAACTTTCCATGCTGCGAACACAGACAACTTGTGATTAATTTCTCTACGAGTAACAATCAAGCGAAAGTGGCACACAAAGAATTAATCTGTATATATATATCTGTGGCATTTTCGAGTTTTATGTGAACATTTTTCGGTATCAGGTTTCTATTACACCTTCTTGTCAAGTTCATTTATCCTAACAAACAGGAAATTATTCAAAGCAAGGCCAAGAAACGAGCAAATTAAAACAAAATGGTTGTAAAAATTAAAAATTCCTTTATTCAAACATATCAAGAAACAACAGTACGTTTCGACTACACAAAGTTTTCCTCAGCTATAAAGAAATCCGCAAAAGGCTGTGTATTATAATAAACGCTTATAATCGACGCGAAACCCGCGCCAATATAATCCCGCTCCTGAGAGCAAATGTCTCGAACGCGCAAGACACAGGCTGTGAGAGAAGATTATATTCGCGGTTTTGCGTCGATTATAAGCGTTTACTACTTTATATATATAAAGTCAAATAAATAAATAAACATAAATTAAAAAATAGTAGTCAATAGTACACAATAAATCGTAAATTAGCAAGAAGCTGCATATTATAATAAACGCTTATAATCGACGCAAAACCGCGAATATAATCTTCTCTCACAGCCTGTGTCTTGCGCGTTCGAGACATTTGCTCTCAGGAGCGGGATTATATTGGCGGTTTCGCGATTATAAGCGTTTATTATAATACACAGCCTTTTGCTAATTTATGATTTGTGACTATGTACTATTTTTTAATTTATTTTAATTTATGTTTATTTATTTATTTATTTAACTTTATATGCAGATTTCTTAGTTGAGGAAGACTCTGTGCAGTCGAAACTATTATTATTTCTTGATATGTTTGTTGAGTAAAGGAATTTTTAATTTTTATAACCATTTTGTTTTAATTTACTCGTTTTTTGGCCTTGCTTTGAATCATTTTCTGTTTGTTAGAATAAATGAATTTGACAACTAGGACAATTAATAGAAACCTGATACCGAAAAATTTTCACATAAAACTCGAAAATGCCACATAATAAATAAAAGTGGAATACGAGTCAGCGTAGTAAAGAACAAAAATAATTAAATTAATTAATCAATTTAGTAGATTAGTAGTTACATAATAAAATTATAATTAATCGAATTTCTATACGTTTCTTTGAACGATATCACATTAATTCTTTGGACAAAGTTGTACAATTCGAACAGGTACATCTTAAGATCTAAACTCATGTGCGCGTCATTTGACGCGCGCGTCACGCATCATTTGATATAACTATAAGATTATACCAAGGCAAAAATGATAGGAAGTCTATAGACATCGAATCGACGTCTATGAACCGATCATTTCTGTCTGGGTAGTGACTTCTAAGTTCTAACACTGTCGCGTTTGACACGTTTACAGTTGAATTTATCTAACTGATTTCTGCGAAAGCATTATCGCATTTGTCGTCAGTATTCCAAAGTTCGTGCACAAGTGAGGATCTGAGCCCACAAAGATTATAACTATTTTCGACAAAGAAAGATTGTTATAAATAATGACGCGTGAGTTTGGACCTTTACTGTCGACAGTAAAGGAGAGCATTCCGTGCATGAGGAGATGTCATAAGTATTATACATATATAGGCTTACTCCAGATTCCAATGTACTTGGTTTATTTTGCGTACCAATTACCACGCCGCTTTCACTCTTAATTTTTGTTTTGTTTTGTTTTAATTTGCGAGTCTTATATATATTATATTTTTTTAACTAATAATTGCTTTCTAAAAAATACGGTCTACAGCGTCTGTCAGATTTATTATACAATATTTTTATACGATTTTTTTCAAATCTATAATAAAATATTCTTTATTCTAAAATTATTGTTGAGCAAAGACATAATTTATTACTTATAGTCTTTTTTTATTACTTATGGCATTCCTTTACAATCATTATTCTTCTCTCATTCTTCTTCTTTCATTCTTTTTCTCAGTCCATCTTTATTGTTTAAATCAAAGCATGTAAGCTAGAAACATAGTTCAGTATGTACAAAGTTAGTTTACTGGCACATGTGACATTTACCTATTCGACTTACACTCTTATTTTGAACGGTTCACTTGGTGACATGTGGCGCGTTGCATATGTGCATCGTGTTACTCGAGCGAAAATTTGTCCTAATCGATCAGAACTTCGTTCACTCGCCGGATGCACTTCCACGACGGGGGGGGGGGG
>NW_012028682.1:176650-177395 GCF_000956235.1 Wasmannia auropunctata | reverse complement strand
TTAATTAACTTTATTCGTTAATAACTCTGTAAGTAATAGTCTGAGCCAAAATTGAAAGAGGAACTTTTAGTTCAAAATTTCATTCTCTTTCACACCTTGAAATATTAATTAAGCGTTACGGGACACCCTGTATGTAGGATAAAGTAGCGCAATTTGGTCATAGCGTAATTTGGTCAACAACATTTTTTGAGCGCTGCAGTCGCACTAGACAGTTGTCGTTCATGTCATTAAATTGTCATTATATTAGCTCACTTTTGATGAGACATAGAGCTGAGTAGACGTGTTAATTTTTGGTCGGCAGAACAAAGCGAAAAAATTTTTACAAATAATTAAAATTAACATCATACATTTTATTCTGTAAAATGGTAATTTTTCGTGATTTGATGCAGGTAATATGTGTTATGATATGGTTTTTTATTCTCTTTCATATGATTAATTGCTTTTCGGTGTGAAGTGCGTGGAAAAATTTTTACGCCCATTTTTTTCAACAAGCAAGGTTAGGTTAGCGTAATTTGGTCAACTGCATATAGCGTAATTTGGTTAATGAATTTTTTCACACATGTTCACAGATGAAGCACTGAACGTCACATATAAACACATATATAGACTCATTTTTGATTTTTTTTTATTTTTAAATAATTTTTCTACATTTTCTAAATATTAGAATAGAATTTCGTAAGCGAAAAACTGATCGTCCAGCAAAAGATTCCACTGCATTGTTAAATGCTATTAAAGAAATAAAATT
>NW_012028682.1:158392-176630 GCF_000956235.1 Wasmannia auropunctata | reverse complement strand
CTCTTTCTCTCCTCCCCCTCTTCCCCCTCCCCTCTCTATTTATCTCGTCCGCTGCCCGGCGGGATATATCGAACGGAAATTTTTTCCCTTCTCGAAAGAAGCGCTCGACTGTCTATTTAAAGCGGCGGGACTTTATTGCGCATTCAAGAGGAAACGATACATTATCGAACAACCACCTAACACGGATACCTTGGAGTCGCGCCATCAGCCGATAGCGCTATCGCGAGCAATGAAATTTTTGGCGAATCGCCAAAAGTCCGAAAAAAATGTCGACGTTGACGTTGGAAAAACCGAGGAAATGTTTTCCCGTACATAATCCGCGTTATTTCCGTTATTCCTCACCATACATTAATAAAGAGAATATCGTTTACTTAAAAAAAATTTTTTTTATTATGGTAATTAGCTCGATAAAAGAATGGTATTTTCATCGAGAGAGATCATAGATAGAACCCACTAAAAAACACCAAGCCAAAAGTCAATTCTTTTATTAATCACGATTCCGTAATTGATTTCTTAAAGAAAAATTTTATTGGAGTTTTACTTTTTGTCATGTAATTCAACAGAATATCTATAAAATAGCTGTTTATTTTATTTTCGTCATTTAAATCTTTAATTGATATAATAATTATTATACATGTTATGTATATACATGGTCTGTCCCAAAAGTAATGAGACTATTTTTGGGGGTCTAATCAGAATTGTCGGGGGGAGGGGAGGGATCCATTGGACAGAGCCTTTGCAGGTGCGGGATGTTAGGTATATACAATCTGACCCTTCTCAATTGCCTTCGAACCTTTCTAGCAGTCGATACCGTTGGGAAAGTCGTGTTGTAAGTTTTGTATTTTGTCACGAGCGAAAATTCAGCACAGACTGTGCTGTATTTTGAGCAGTGTTACGCGATCAAACTCTGAAGACGAAGCAGCACCCTCCATAAACTATTTTCAACTGCATCTTCAATGTTTCGGAACCAGATTTTCTCAGTTTTACGCAGAATTTGATCGCTGCTTCTCGAGACTGCTAAATTTTCGACCGTGACAAAACACAAAAATTACAACACACTTTACTGACGATATCAACTGTTAGAAAAGCTCGGTGGCAACTGGGAAGGACATACCTGACTGCGTATACCTGACATCTTGCATGAAAAGCCTCGTCCAATGAATCCTCCCTCCGACAATTCTGATTGCAGCCAAAAATAGTCTCATTACTTTTGAGACAAACCATGTATATATGTAAACTATTTTAAAATAATTTTTGTTTCTTTAACGTATAGATTTTTTAATAAATTTAACATTGATCTGTTCTCAATAAAAATTTAATACTTTATTTTTTCATAAGTTTTTATTTATATTATAATCTTTATATAATAATTTTTTTAGCTTGTTCTCCATTTTTTCGGTAAAATTTGTATTGTTAAATTGTAGTATTTATGCATAGAAATTTATTGTACTAGTATTAAAAGCTTACAAGCAAAGTAGAGCTCATAAGTAATGTAAAGCTTATAAGCTATATAAATATTACAAACCTATGACAAAACTGCGACTTATCAAATCTTTGAAAATTATTAAAAAAAGGATCCGTACATGAAATGGAGAGGAATCTAACAAAGATCAGAGTACGGCCTGTAGACTGCAGAATGACTATTGACATTTTTATTCAGTTTATGATCGTTTGCAAGTTGCAAACTATCTAGTGACCCATTTTTGAAGAAAATACTCGTAAAATAATTTCACAAATACTACGTGGCTATCTATATGTTACGAACAAACGGCACACTCTTCGAAAAATTTTAAATGTAGTTTCAAGAAGTATTTCCAGAGTTATTCTCGATTTGTTGCCGACATATCAGTATAGTACAACAGTGGCTGGACTTTACTGCAATCCGCTTGAAACTGGTCAAACTTTCAGCTAAAAGTGTGGGAGGCTCGATCGGTTGTACATTTCCCACTTCCTTCCTTTATCCTTCACTGGGCGAAACAGAAGCAGAAATGGATATAGTTACATTCCTGGTAGCGATCGGAATCCATGACCTCGTATATATTGTAGTAAGATCGATCGCTGGACGACCCCCTCACGTTTGCGCTTCACTTTATTCCACAACATGTCGCCAACTTTCTTCAATGAATTGTTCTCCAATATCTTGGAAGTGAACAGTGTTATATGTTTGAAATACAACATTAAAACATTTAAGACATTGCACTGTCGTGATTATTCTGAAAACAAAATGTCTATTTATATTGACAAGGACAGTGCATGCTATATTTAAATTTAGATGCATGTATATAATGAAGTGACATATTATTTTAACATATTTATATATTTTCTTAATCTTTTACTATTAGAAAAATACTTCAGTAAAATTTGAGAGAAACTTAATTATAAAAAAAAATTTATATGCTACATATTGATTTATATCTTATTATTATTGTATAACACATCAGATCGTACAAATGATCTATACCGAAATGTATAATATTCCTCCTCTTTACATTAAGTAATTACAAAATGACTTTACTATAACTCACACATATCGAATTTTCTGTATATAAATATAGCCGCATGGATCAAGCAATGTGTACTCTGACTGTGACATAGATTGGATCACACATCGGATTAGAAAAGTTTTTGCACAGGTCGTATTTCGATTTTTTGCAATACGAGAAAGTTGTTTAATTGAATTCTAGTTCGGCCATTCGGATGCGATGTTATTTCCTATAGTGCGCTGGAAGGGATTTTCGGTTACTTTTTCCGACGACTAATCTTCTTAGGTAGAAACGGGGCGCGAGTGGAAAAGAGGCTTACACGCGACAAAATGCATAAAGACGAAGAAAGAAAAAGAGAGATAGCCGGC
Organism: Wasmannia auropunctata; assembly: GCF_000956235.1. Lineage (NCBI taxonomy): Eukaryota > Metazoa > Arthropoda > Insecta > Hymenoptera > Formicidae > Wasmannia > Wasmannia auropunctata. The sequence continues at coordinate 173,779 of NW_012028682.1, read as the reverse complement.
AATCTAAATTAAGAATTTAAATATCTCCACTACGCAAACCTCTCGCATGCAGTGTTCGTGACACGGCAAATATAAGATACAACCTAGAATTTTAATAGTTTTAATCAGGAAGAATTTCAAGTATAAATGTAATTAATTAATATTTTGTTATCTCTTTAATATTACTTCCTTCTCTGTACATGGAGATAATGTGTCACTATTTGATATCTTATCGTAGATTAATGAATAAAAATGTTTCAACTGTTTTATACCTAGTTGTAATTGTATAAAAGAGATAAAAACTTTGGATAATAATTTTGATTGTTTAACAACTAGTTTGCTTTAATAATTGGATTAACATATGAAAATAGGCTTCGTACCAATCGTATCCTGAAGAAAGCCTTCTCCTTTTCGCGTTTTGTATAATATATATATATCTTAAAATGCTTTTTAAATGAACGGTTTTCCTCTAAGTAATGAAATTTGGAACAACTGTAATTAAGTTATGAAATATCACTACTGTTACCTAACTACTCTTATAGCATTAAATCCAACCAGATCCATCTTTCAGTAGTACTGTACACATAGTTTAATTGTGCTAACTAGGTATTCATATCATAAACTTAACGCTAGATTTCATTTCATTTTAGCTCGAGATAACGTTGTATGTGATCTTCATCATGAGATAAATAAAATCACAGATGTAGCTATATTATATTGGCTATAAATTTCCGATATGAGAAGAAATCCAAAAACTTGCCAATTTATCTTTTTTATTACGTTTATTCACTACATTTTTGTTGACGTATTTTATACATTTTCTATGAACAAATTAGATCTATGAAATTACAATTCTATTTTCCCCAATTTTTTACATTATATACAATATAAATTTCATTGTATTATTTATATTAAATCTTATTTTATACATTATACATAAAAATTTATTACAGATCTAGAAAGAACAGTCAAAAGTTAATAAGCGCTTTTACTTACAATTGGAAAGTAACTAACCCCGAATTAATTGTTTTTGTTTGAAAACCTAACCGAAAAAATAAAAATATCAAAGAAATTAGAATCAAGGATCTACTCTTGTAGTTGACGCGCGTCTGAAAGTTTCCCTTAACGAAGATGAACGCAATGAAGCAAATGTCGGGGCGCGACGCCCTTTTCGAAAAAGGATGAAGAAACTGCACGTCGTTGACGTAAACACGCGAACAAGCGACGTTGTTTTCCGAGCTCGCGGGAATTACGAGATAACGATCGGTCGCAGATTCCCGCTGTTCGTCCATCGGCGAATTCTGTCGAACACGATGTCTCTGGGTTGCTTACGATCCTCGTCCTCGACTTGATCCTCGCGAGGCAAATAATTGACTTCTGGGCTGTCGGTTTCCCGACGCCACGCCGGAGAAAAGCCATTACCAGAACGATTCGATTTCCATGGTCCGATAAGTTGATATTGATCTGCGGCACACTATCGGCGTTTCTCCCGTCGCGGCGTCGATATCTTTCCGGATTAACGCGATTGAATCCCATCGCAGTTCCCTACGGAACTCAAGTTGACGTTGTAATACGAGATCTCGTCTTTTCGACAATCTTCTTATTACTACGATCGAGTTAAGTCAAGTACTTATTATTGACCAAGTCAGTCTATAAATCGATTGTTTAACAAGGTAGAAACAATTGTTTCAGTGCAGTCTCATATTTGCACCGAAAATTAAAAAAAAAAAGCTATAATAATGTGTGTGTGCCTTTCCTAATTTAATGAATGTAATAACTTTACACATACATGTGAGAAAAATATTTTTTTATTTGGTGGTCGAATTGGATAAAGGCGCCCGCTCCGGAAAGTCGAGAGGTTCCAGGTTCAAACCCTGGCTGAGGTAATGTTTTTCGTAATAATTTCTTCGCAGTGTTTTAAGATGCCCATTCGCATCGGATTATTAAAAATTGAATATCAATTATGATCTCATTATTCCAATTTCAGCTAATGATTGCGTTGCATGTCCGACATTAATTCGGCGCGCAGTTTAATAATAATGCTGAATAATGGATTTAAAATTCATATAAAAATATTATTAGGCACCAAGATCCAGTACCTCGATTGTCAAAGGCGCTCTCAAATTTATTTTGGAAAAACGTTTCTATTAAAGTCACAGTGAATGAAATTTCTATATAATTAATGTCATTATTTAGATACCTAGAAATATTATATATATGTTATAAGAAATAGAATACGCGCGCGCGCGTATTAACTAGATGTATGATATTATAAAATGCATTCTTATATTAAAATAATATTAACAATAAAGATGACAGAAAACTACACATCGCTACATTTTCAAGAAATTTGAATTATATTACAAACAAGAGTAATAACAAGAAGCGAAACAGGGAACAATATCTTGTGACGTTGTGAATTTAGTTAACTGATTGCGAGGGTCATATATACATATGTATAGAAGATCCTATTGTACGTGTGGTGGGTTAATGGCAGCCGCGCTCATCATTGCTCATAATTCATCTATCCTTATCACTCGGTTTATCTTGTTGCAGGAAGCTGCTTCAGGCAACAATAAGGGCCAATCGCACGGGTCATTTCATGTGGGTGGGTAGCGATTCGTGGGGCGCCAAAGTTTACCCCGTCCGGGATCAAGAGTTCGCGGCGGAAGGTGCCATCACCATTCTGCCCTATAGGAACGTCCTCAAAGGTAAAAAGACCCTTGCTATGCTCTTACGATCCTATCATAGCCAATTAATTGGAAAAATATTTACTTTGATTGTGAGTTTATGTTTGATCGTATAAATGAACAATCAAACGAAAGTTAAAATCAATAATTTTTGCGGAGAATAAAATTTTAAATAAAAAAAAAAATATATATATATATATATACATATATTAAAATATATATACATATATTAAATATTAAAAGAATCGAATAATATAGAAGAATATACTAGTAACAAAATAGAATATATGTATATAGTATCCATATTCTGAGACTTTAAATATAGTTTTAAGAGTGGAACAAATTGATTTAAAAAAAGTATTAATTTACTTAATTTGTATGACTTTCATATTTGTTTAAATTAATTAGTTAATTTTATTAACTCTTTTAGTTCCTTAACGCATTTAATCCGTTTTACTGAGCCACAGTTGAAATTCCTTGTTATTACAGTTGCTTACTGTGCAACTTTGTTGCCGCAGTAGCGATATCGTTCCAACTTTGGCTTGACGTTCATTAATCTCACATGACAAGTGAGTAATATTTTCCGCTTCCGATTATGTCACATCATTCTCGATTCCGTGGATTAGGATTCGCAGATCGAAGAAATAAAGGAGATGAGCAGCACTTCCGTTTCGCGCAAAGTAATTAACACAGGAGTGTCAAACCCTCGTTAGTCGAATCAAATTATCAGAAATTATGGCCTACCAAGTATCAAAAAAGATGGAAGCCATCATTATCAGGATATTCATTAATTCTATAAACTGTCAGTTTCAAAAGAGCGAGGGTGCTCAGGTACAACAGATAATTTTCCTGATTACTTAAATTGTTATCAGTCCCCCACACTATAATTTTTCGAAGTAATGTAAACTTACTTTGGAACAACACTGCAGCACTTATTCCTGTATCGTAAATCTTTTAATGTATCGTGATAGGCAAACAATAATTACTACATAACTTAATAATACGTATAATGACTTACAGCTCATTTCTGAGAAATGCATTAAAAAAAAATAATTTTGTTAATAATTATATATGATTGCATTTGTCTTTAAATGAGAATTTAAAGACAAATGAAGATTAGAATTCAAGAAGACAGAATGACACGGATTAAAATTAAATATATCTTACTGGTCGAATTCTATAATCTTTAATCTTTTACGCATCATATCATAAGATATTTTATGATCTATTTTTGGACATGCGTGCTGCCTGGGAATATATTATTGCGCTTATTATCGAAAATTAAAGTTTACGTCTATTTAGAGAATAAGGTTCACTCTATTTAATCGACAAAATATGTATGTATGCAAATAAATTTATCAAGATAGTGTATCAAGTATATTTTTGCGTTAAAATATGTTATTTTATAAAAGAGACGCTATAACATATTCTTCACAACAACAGTCTTATAGTTATCTGCCGATAACTGAATTAATACATTTAATATTTATTTATTATATAACGTTAATAGAAGATACAGAAACTGATTGATTTAAAAATTCACATAGCTCTTTAAACTTTGAATGGTTATGCAAGATTTCTTTTCACAAGTAAATTTCTTTGTAGACGTTTTAAATCATTATTATTAAAATGATTAAAATATATATATAATCAGAAAAATTAATGGAAAATTTTATCTTTATAGAGTACAAGATTTAAAGATAAAAAACTACATGATTTAAGATGAAAAATAAATCTATTTCAATAAAGTTAGCTTTCTTGTATAATATGTTTTTATTTCACTTTTAATCTTAATGAACGGTTCAATCGTAACAAGTACGGTTCAATTTCGATGTTGCAGATTTCGATAGCTATTATTTGAAATTGCGACCAAGAATGGGCGACGAATGCGGCGGCCAGACGGAGAGCAATGTTCCCCATAAGTCTTTGACGGACGTGATCGTAAACTGCCGGAATATCTGGTTTCGAGAGTTCTGGTCACAGCATCACAAGTGCACTTTCAGTGTAAACGCGTCGAGTGACATGACACGCTGCACTGGCGAAGAAAACCTTTTCGATTACGAACAGGAGGGCTTGGTGCCTTTTGTCGGTAATGTATAAATTTATCTTAGCTTATCGTTACATTGATTTATACCTACTTCTCTCCAAACGCCTATTTTACTTTTATGACGCGCGGAAGGAAAAATGTATAACGATAGTTGAACATCTCCCTAAATTAAATATACACAAATAATTTATCAATAAAATTTTTAACCTAAGGATATGTAGAAAGAGTTAATAATGAAAACTTCAGCATTTTTATCTCCTAGTTTCGAATTTGTAATTCTCGAAATTCAGTACTCAACTGATATATTGAAGTTTCTAATTAAATTTTTGTGAAAGAGATAATTCATTTTGGGAGAATTGGCAATTAACTGTTTAATATAGCTTGAAGCTATTAATTTTGATAGAAAGATCGATCTGCGACTTTCCATTTATTATCATTGTTGAATGTCCTGATAAGTAAATAACCAGTATTAGTTATAATTCCATCGTAATGAAAAACAAAACCGAATGGATGAACTCTTTCCATTCATGTCGTGACAGTTAATTAATTGCGGAATGTGCGAATCGGAACACTTTGCAGATAGGGGACATTTCGCGATCGTTTATATCCTGAAGTGCGAAGGAAATGATGGGTGTGAAAAAAAAGAGCGAGGAGCAAAACGAACGGAAAGATAGTTATCGGTTGAAAGAAGAGTGAAAGGGAAAGGAAGTATTCTCGGCAACCCTCCAACTTTTCGTCACCCTTCGACCATTTTTCTAGCCCAAAAGCAGAAACGGAAAAACTTAGTCGTCTCTGTTCAACTGTAATTCCGATATATAACGAGACTTACGTCAGGCAATGAGATAACAGTGCGCTTCAAAAGATTGCTCACCACACGATTTCCATTTCTGTAATTGATTTTACATTTTACAAATTATCTAGTCTATTTTTCGTCATGTATAATTATGTACGTACCATGCACTCGGCGAAAACGATTTGATTAACATGTCTGCATTTTCTTATTCGCGAATTAGAAGAAAATTTGGAAAATATGTAATATAATATTTAAAAAGCAATTATATATTTATACTATATATGTATTTTATACATACATACATATATACATATATGTATATATATATACATATATATATATATATATATATCTTTTAAGATATACATATGTATTCGCAGATTTCAGAATATAGTAGTTTACAGAGTATTTCTTAAGTACTGTCTAACATTTTTGGAGTTGATAATTTTTAGGTTATTTTATGAAAAAAGGTCATATAAATATGTGGTTTTAAAGACTTCGTTTTAGAGATACACATTTAACTTCTATGATTTTTTAAAAATATTTTTCAAAGATTGTGGATTTATGCTCAATTTAAATAAATACATGTTTCATGTTGTTAAATAGTTAATGTTGAATATATGTATGTTTCAAATAAATCTAATTAATAAATCAGAAATAGTAAAGTAATGCCTATGTGAACCGCGACACGACTGTTGGTGTGTATAATAATTTTTATTGTTACAATATTCAGCCGCATCCAATGGCGCGCCGCATTTTTGTCGCATAAAGTCGGAATCCACTGTAACAAATTAAATTGACGAGCAATTTAATATTTTTGATGCTAACATACATCTATAAGAATCCCCCTCCCTCCAAACCTATAAAGAAATCTAATTAAAAAATTTAAGCAAGTAAAAAGAGAGTAAAATTTCCAAAACAACTATAAATTTCACACAATTAATCTCAGGTTGCTATCATTTGTCCGTACGTACAAGCATTCGCCTGCAGTGTTCGCAATTAACTGCAGCTGACTGTACTCCGTGATCCATTGCGTATCTTCCAACGAATGAGATCGAATAAACTTTTGCAACAAACTTCTGCGGGACGAAACCACGACAAATGGAAAGGAAGAAAACGACGGCGAACCAAGCGAAGCAATTTTCCTCGACTATGGTTTTTTGTGTTAACGAACACATCTGGTGGCGCGTGAAAAGTTGCATGAAATCAACCGTCACATTTTGCCGAATCTCGCTTAATGCTCTCTTTCTCCCTTTCTCTTCCCTTTCTTATCCTTCCGTGAAATAAATGACAGGGTCTTGTCGAACGCGAAGCGATCGAAAACTCGATTTACGTTCGAGTGCATCACGATGGTAGATAAATCTTATAAAGCGCTTGTAAGTCTTATTAGCTGCCATTGAAACGTTTTTTTCGGAAGCAGCCATTTGCGTTTGACGTTTTCTTTATTCGTGAATAAATAAATAATGGTAGCACACTCGCTATCGCATAACATGAAATCTTCGAGATGGCTCGAACAATAAAACTGGTGTCTAATTGTGTCAAGTGTTCCTTTTTTTAAATTAAATTGAAGAAAAATTTGTATCATATCTTATTGTTTGACAAATGAGTTGGATAAGACTATATAGAAGCAAAACATATAAATTTCTTATTTAGTATCTATAAAAATATAATTCTCTTTAGTAAACTTCAGTAAACTTTCCTTAGAAACAGATATATTTTGTTAAATTATCACGATACCTCTCTATTTATTTAGAAAGCTCTCAACTCAGATCAGATAGATAATATGCGTTTATTAAAACATTGAAAGGGTGAAACAAAATATTTTCATATTATTTGGATGCAGTGGATGCAGTTTACGCCATGGCACACGGTGTTCATAATGTTATCGAGGAAGAATGCGTAAATAATTTGGGTACGTCGCATTATCTCTGCGAATCGCTTGTACCAGCACCGGACGGTCCACGACTCCTTCAACACATTCGCAATGTCAGCTTCACCGGTGAGTTACGCAAAGTTCTTCCAAAATAATTTTTAATTTAACGTTTAATTTAATTTTTAAGCAAAATTTCAAAACTGCGCATATGAATATGTAATTTTACTTGAAATACTAAGTTGCATCTCTTATAGTGCTATTAATGCTTTTACAATCTATCTTATCTATTATCTATTATCTGCTTGTGGATTTAAAAATAATTGAGTGTCGTAGGAATATATTTTCCGCGTTTGTAATAACTCGAGCTAGGTAGCATTGATTAATTGGTCAAATACTTGTTAACGTTTTCCTGCATATGTCGAATGTGAAAAAAGCTGTTAAATTGAGAGGTTCGAACAAATCGATCAATTATATTCCCCACGAGGGAATTCCGAAGCGTACGCTAGTTGCAACTGCGTCATCCCGCGAGAAGCGATCTATCAGTGACGTCAAAGGGTGGCAATCTCGACGCCTCATCGATATTGCAATTAAAACACTTTTCCCGATTTAACGACACGTAATACTTTCATGTCAGTGGACATGACTCCGCGGCACAATTAAGACTGTCCCTCGTTACGGCACGCGGCGCGGCGCGGCGCGGCGCGGCGCACTATCAAATGGCTAATGCGCAGCGATTATCCTAACGAGCCATCCCCCGATCGCGTATCAGTCGAGATTTATCATGACGACATTGCTTAACGTTCAAACTTATTTTCGTTCCTTCCCCAGCTTTTCCAATAATTTCATAACACCGCCAACTCATCTTTCAATCTCGCGCTCTTACGCTTTTGTCTGCTTTTAATCGCTGAGACTGATTTGTGCTCTATCAGAAATGTTTTAGTTCGTGTCAGAATATCTTACTTCAAATAACCTTCCATTTATCAATATTAGTGGTATAAATGGAGGATAATCTGAAAGGTAAACTGCAGAATATATAGGTAATACCTCAGCGGTGTACTAGACATTTATTCTTATTCGCTTAATCCATATCCAATATTTTTTACGCAAAGTTTTTTGCAGTGTTAATTCGACTTGTACAAATAGTAGATTCTTTGAACGAAATATGAAAGAAGACCTTAATTAAACTGTACTTGAGAGAACGATTATGAACTAAATTAAGTTTGAAATTAACCATTGCATTGCGAAGATGTTGCTGAACAATAATTATGGGCGATACATATAATTTAAGAAATCTAATTCTGACGCTTCGTTTCTAATAATGATATCTGATGTTTGACCCATAGTTTCATAAATTTAACCGGAGTGTCGCCAAACTCATATAAATAAAATTAAAGAATGAGAAATATAAAGGATAATCATAAGTTCATTCAGTCAGTATAAATTTAAAATAAGGAAAAATTAAGGACTCTCAAAATTATAAATAGTAACAATATATTAATATATTTATATAATGTGATACGATTTGGCATCACGAGTGCGAATAGTCATTACATAGTTCGACATATTTTTACTTGCTGAACACAAATCCGTTAGCAAAAGTTGGCTATTACGTCACAATTTTGAAAAAAAATCGCCTCAAAGAGGCAATAAAAATGATGATTTTGAGGATATTCAAAACGTTGCAGCGTTAGCAGTTTTTTTTACTTAATTTCATTAATGCCACATGAAAACATCAACTTTTAGCTTTAGAATATATTTTGGTTCATTACGATTTGATTTCTTGTTTCCGCGAGATACAGCAATTTGAATACATATAATACTTTTTCTCATGTAACACTATCCGACAAAATTTAATTTTTTTTTCTTTTATCACGAATGTGAACAGTCATTTGCGACGTATTTTCGTTGGCCAACGCACTCGTGTTCAGCAGGCAAAAATATATCAGAAATTACTATTCACACTCGTAATGAAAGAAAAAATTAAATTTTGTTGGATAGTGTTACATGAAAAAAAGTATTATATATATTCAAATATCTAATAATATTTTTAATTTTAAATCTTTTAAATTTCAGCTATCGCAAACCGCGTGCCAATTAGGTACTGTCGGCATTTTAAATATGTATTATCTTGTTAGTCAGGATTCGAACCTGAAACATCTCGATCTTATTTCGAGCAGGGTGTTTTATAATATTTCTCACAATAAGTCCTTTATCATATTTTAAGATGCTTATTAGCATCGAATCGAAGATCTATTTAATAGACATGTAATATTATTTCAGTTTTAACCTGGCTGTGTTCTTAAAGACCAACAATGATCGACGTATGATTTACGATATCTCAAATTTAAAAGATTTTAAATTAAGAATATTATTATAGGCAACTAACATCTAGCCTCGGCCGTATTTGATTATTTTCCCTCTCATTACTTATTAAACAAATGTTTTGATACACACAAAACAATATTTTTTCATTAATTAAAGAGATCTAATTTGATTTGTTTATAATACATTAACGAAAATAAAAATACCAATTATCGTATATGTATGTATCGTAACTATTATATAATTAGGTGACTAGTTCGAACGAATTCCAATCGAACACTTAATTATTTGTTTTACTGTGCGGTATGTAATATACGAATTCAACACGCCCATGCGTATAAACACAAATAAAGACAATGAACTCTTTTACATTTGCAGATTGTTTTCGATAATTGGATTTCGCGAAAGAAAACTTTATAGCCGTAGCTGTAAGAGCTCTGAAAAGAGTTTGGTTTAAACTTGGACGTTATCTGGTTCTTACACACACACACACACACACATACACACGCGCTCACACACACACACACACACACACACACACACACTTATTTCATGTTCTAAGTTGTTTAACGCTCGCGGAAGAAAAAAGCTATGCATCTCAAACCCTCATTTCTTCCCGTAACATTTTCGCAAAGAAACTGACAATAAAACCTACCGCGAAAACCTTCCTTTCCCTCCCCCTCCTCCGAGAATGAAAATTTCCACTCGATATTATCCTTTTATTTCGTTTTTTTTCTTTTGACTTTTGATTATTATACTTTATTTAGTTGGTTTATTACAGATAAATAACAGATTGATACTTTTATGAAAATAAGCGAGGGGAAAACAAATTTTCAATAGGTATATTTAACAAAAAAATCTTTGTGTATCTCTGTGCAAATAATTACTTATTCGCGCGTGCTGAGAAATGCGCGATCAGAAGTAAAGATTATTTAGAGATAATGTGAAATGTGCAGAAAGTGAAATAGATGGCTTCCTGCTATGCACATGATAGCTTTGCTTAATCAGATAAATTAAAAATGAAAATTTCTTGAAAGATGTCGCGTGCGCTTACTTGAATTAATTTGAAACGCGAATAATTTGTTGTTCAAATCGTTCAATCACTTTCAAATTCATCAGCGAAACATAATTTCCCGGCATAATCGATATGCTGGTTTCGCTACAACGATAATGATAACGATAACTTGGCACAAACGCCCCGAACTTGTTTGAGCGTTTTGCCGACAAGCTCCCGCAGCACAAATCTGAAGCGCTTACGTACGCGGAATAACAATGTACACGTATTTTCCTTTGTCAAACTTATTTACTAGCCCTGACAATCCTGCACCTGCTTGCACCCCGTGATATTCACGTACATATACTCTGATACTTGTACGAGGAACGAATAAACCTCTGGGCAAATTTCATCGTACTAAACGCGCCTCGTAGCTTTTATTGCCGCAGGTTTTGCAGGTTTCTCTTTGTGGGAGAAAATTAAAATAATAACAAAAACTTAATGGACTAGCGAGAAGTATCCTCTTTCATGCATTCCCATTAGTTTTGCATCCTGATGAAACTGCTAATAGGCTTATCGAATAAACGGAAATGATTGTGAGATGTATTTCTGATGATATTATTCACATATTATACTTATAAATTTCTCGGTTTAAATTAAAAAATGTAAGTTTTTAACAATTTTAATATATAAATTACATATACATATATACATATATACATATATATATACATACATGTATATATATATATATATATATATTTATACCGCCTTCAATCATGATTTTCTCCAAATTATTTCGTAAGATTATTAAAAACAATTTAGTTTAAAAGATAAAGATACTTAACTAAAATTTTTTATATTGATTATATAATCTCATTTCCCTACATATCTTTTATTGTAATTTAATTTGAAACTCACTTTCTTTAGTTTACAGAATATAAAAAAAAAATAGAAGCCTTAAAACGAAAGATTTAGCTTGACCTAGCAACAGGCGAAATTGCACAACGTTGAAGATGATTGCGAGAAAATATATTGCTACATTATTGCCGCGACTTTCATAATCTTTTCCACGTCTTACCACGATAACTGCTCTTCCTTCACGATTTTTTATCCTCATAGAAACTCATAATTTTCTTCGCCCTCGCATACGAAATCTTTTTTTTCTCTTTGATATATCTGTATAACCTATTTTTTTTGTGAGCTTTTTTTATACCACCTATTTTCTCCATTGGCGGTGTGTGTGTGTGTGTGTGTTTCTTAGAAATAACACTTTGTATACCTGTCGCCTTATACATATATACTTGCCGGTACTGATCGCATCGAATTATTACAACGAGGGTGGAGAGATAAACTGAGAAAAGGAGATAGACCCTAACAAGGATAAAAAAAAGCTGCGCGCTGGTCTTTTTTCTGGTAGTGTCTTATAAATAAATCGTAATGTATAAAATGGCTGGCATAATTTCGCAGACAAAACGTCTAAACCTGTTTTAATCTCATGCCGATAAACGTGTGCTTATCTCTAATTCTTTGAACCATATTATTTACAGAATTTCACATGTTTTACTTTTCAATTTTTTTAAATTTATATTTTGTAATTATTTTATCATTAACTTTATTAACTATTTTAAAAAGGTAATACTCACCGATTATATACGTGATTCTCAGGACTCTAACATATGTGAGTCGACTATATAATATACATACAAAATTGGAAACGTTATTTAAAAAAAATATAACGCGTTACCTTTATTTTTTATAAAAAGTAACTTGTTACAGTTACTTGTTACTGATTTTAAAAAATAATTACTTACATTAAGTACTGTTACTTGAAAAATAACAATTTTCATGTTACTTTCTTGTACTATATACTAAAATAAGTTTAATTATAAGACTTGAAATTTATAATATTTGATTATCATGTTAAATGTAATAATAAATATATTAAAACTTAAAACTAGTCTGTATATAGAGCAAGTGTTTCTTTATATTACTTATTTTTATAGGAAGTTAGATTAAATTTATTGTTTTTAAATATTAATGTCATTATTAAGAGTGCATTCCAATATTCACTGTTATAGTACTGAAAATCTATAGTACATATGTAATGTGAATTTTATATTTTCAGTACTGCAACAGTGAATATTGGAATGCACTCTTAATAATACCGTTAATGTTTAAAAGCAATAAATTTAATCTAACTTCCTATAAATTTTGGGAACTGCAAGGCGATCGAATAAATTGTACGTATATTTATGTACGATTGAGTCGCAAAATCCGAAAATGATGATAAAAATTACGCTATTAACGGGAAAAACATGGAAAATTAAGGAAAATGAGAAAAAATCGCAAAATTGTTAAAACTGTTGGATGTAATTTTCTTACTTTTCCATTTTTTTGCGTGTTTTAAGTCACAAAATCTCGAACCAACTATTTAGGCTGTGTTCCACTTAACGCTCGCCACGCTCGCGAACATTATTTGTTCTTGTTTAACATTTGGTAAACAACAAGGCTGAAATGATTCCAAGAGCGTTGCGAGCGTTAAGTGGAATGCAGCCCTACAGATACTCAAGATATTAATATCGTTGATATCGTTAAAATCGTTGGCTGGATCAATGATTTTACCTTCGTGGGTAGGATCATTCAACGATCATCTTGCATTCGTTGGCTGGATCAACCAACGGTCTTAATTGCCTTCGTTGGCTGAATAAACAAACGATCTTGCTTTCATTGGCTGGACATCTTATATTAAATATAAAATGTCTCAATAACTTTAAAACGGCTGCAGATGTAATGTGAATATAACTACAACATTTTGAAAGAGTCAAGGACGGCCGTAAGTATAATAAAGTAAGTGTAATAAAAAATATAAGGGGTAAGGCACTTAAAAGATTCAAGGTAATCTTCGGCGACGTAACCAATTAAACTGTTAAAAAAAAGAATAAATAGAGATTTTTAAGTCTTACAACTTTTATCTCAAACATTTTTTTTTACGAAAAAAAACTATGTTTTTCGAGATATTTTGCCGGATCGGAACTTTTGCACACCTTGTACATATCTTGAATATCTTTAGATAGCTGTTTCGAAATTTTGTGACTCAAAATACGCAAGAAAACATAAAAATTAATATAAGAAAATTATATCCGGAAATTTTAATAATTTCACGTTTTTTCTCATTTTCCTTTATTTTCCATGTTTTTCCTGTACAGCTGTAATATTTATGGTTATTTTCGCATTCTACGACTCTAAATATGTAAAAATACGTACGATTTATTCAATCGCCTTGCAGTTCCCAAAAGCTCAATTTTACATACCAGCTTCTTTAAGCACAGTTAAACTACACTACATTCGCGTAACTGTTGTGTTTAGATTACGAAGTTAACATTCCTATTTTGTTTTAGGTCGCCAAAACACGGAAATTAAGTTTAACTCCGACGGGGATGCCTACGGATTTTACAACATCTATCAATATCAAAGGAAGGACGAGGGTCGTTTCGATTACACCCTTATTGGCACGTGGAAGGAAGAGTAAGTCAATATCCTTTGCGACCTTTGATTCAAACGGGATCCGCAGACTTTGCCATTTGTCATACGGGTTGTATAAACTGTCGTGTTAATCTTTAACCCTCTTATATTTTATGTATCTATACTATTACAATTCAGGTAAAAAAATTGATGTGATACAACTATCAGTCCACGTAGAAATTTCTAAGGATTCCACAACATATTTCGAGGCGAATTAAAATGTATTTATCAAAATTATTTTGTACACACTGTTTATATTTTATATTTGCATTTGAAATATTTTTACTAGTATTTATTTTATTCAATTCTGGATACACACAGTAATGATTTGTATCGTTCATTGATCATCTGAAATTTGTACTTATATTATCCTTTACGCGTCAATATCATGTTTACTCATTGATCATTTTTAGCTACGTAACAACTCGTTGCATTCTAACAAAATGAAAAGGAGTACATAAAAAGTAAGAATAATATAAGAAAAAGTTGTATGTAAAAAGTATGCAAGACAAGAAATACTCAGCCATGAAATATTTAGTCCATGATTACGATTTTTTATGTATTCGTAAAGAATCCTCCACAAAAATTGGCTTTGTTTGCATAACATTTCTCTTCGAGTGCCTTCAGTGTAACAATTCACTGATGAAATCACTGTGGCGTTCAGATTGCTAATTAAAGGTTAATTTACTCCCTCAGGCTCTCTCTGGACATCAATATGACACGATGGGCGACCGGAGTCGGCGAGCTTCACATTCCACGTAGCATGTGCAGCGATAACTGCCCGATGGGACACGTCCGCAATTTTGTAGTAAGTGCACATTGCAAAGTCTGAGGATAACCAGAACCGCTGAGTGCTATGCGGTTCTATTAGCTGATAGAACGTCTGCACGAAAGATCTATCGATCCATCGACTAATGAGAGAACAAGAGATTAAAGCGAGTATTAATTGCGAATATTAAACGAGAGATAGGTATATAATGGAGGATGCATGAAATAGCAAATTGGCATTAAAAAAATAGACTGAACTTCCAAAAACGACCCACGCTTAATTGTTATGATTTTTGGCAGAAATACTCGGAATGGTGTCAAATGAATATCCTCAAATGGATTTTCAGCGCAAACAAAGTTTAATACAAAAAATGTTTAAGATCGGAAGAGCACACG